>NW_020228004.1:173799-317869 GCF_003070985.1 Temnothorax curvispinosus
AAATGGCTTTTCTGTACCCCTGTCAGCTAGCAAAAGTCTTTTAAACAAAAAATTTTTTACTCAGAACAAAGTTAAAAATTTTTTAATAGAAAAAAATTAATTCTAATTATATATATATATATATAAATATATAATATATTCTTCGCCTATATTTATAATGATCACACTTTATACTTTTAAAAATAGATAATTACAGTATCAAAATTTAAATGTTAAAAGAAACATTAAAGTTTCAGCAAGAGAAGCACCCTGACGTTATTTAGAGAACTGCATTTCTTGTAAATTGCTATTGATCTGCATTCTGTGCATTTCCATGAAACGTGACTCTTCGCGTTGCCAAGAGTCTTCCGCGCTATTGCAACAGAAGAAAATTTTGATCATATAGTTCATTGGAAAAAGCTGAAGAGTACTGTCGAATGAAAACGTCGGCACTCGAGAGCACCTCGCCCTGAAAAGTTTGGAAACGTCGTTCGTCGTTATACATGTATATATCTATATCTGCAGAAGAAATATCGTCGGTAGGTGAACTGCCGTCTGTGCGGCGAAAATCGCAGAGAGACTTTTCTAGCCGGAAAAGTCGCGCGTAATCGGCGGAATAATATTCGTGCCGTTGTTCAAACAACCGGGACTCCGGAACGGTTGAGGCGCGGGAGAAGGAGAATGAAGGAGAAAAATCGTCATGTGAGAAAATAAAGTGAAGTCGGGAAAGCCGAACGGTGTTCCGCGTGTACCTCAAAGGAGGAAGGGAAAGGGAGAAAGGGGGAAATCGTCGGAAGACATATGTCGCGAGAATTCCTGCGCGAGCCGGTATGCGGTTGAAAATTCTGCGGAAATGGATGTATCGGTGCCGGGCTGCCGGTCGCGACGTTGACGATCGGGGTCGACAGATGCGCGCGCGGCGCTCTCGTTTCTCTCGGATTTTCGATGCATGCGGAATGCACCGGAGGCGAAACATTATTTACATCTTATGCGAGCGTTGGCAACTCCGCGGATTGGAACCCCCTCGATGCGCTTTGGCTGCAACGCTTCGTGAGAAACGCCTGCCGCCAGAAAGAGAGATCTACACGATCTCGCCGCCGAATGTGGAGAACGTCTTCTATATTATGATGGCTCTTCGTCGTGAAACGTATTCGCGCGGCCTCGTTATTCGAGCGAGGCAAGTCATGTCCGTCCGAAACCGAATCGACCGACACAAGTCGAGAAATTTTTAATTTGAATTATACATGCGTAAGTATAACGCGTATAAATATAAACAATATGTCGCAATCAATGCAATTCGATCACAATAATCGAGTCGGGATAAAAGGATGACGTTTAACATTGCATAATTTCCATATTGTAAAGCAAAATTAGTAAAATTTTGTTGCAGCAAACTACTTCCGCTTTCTATGCATTATCTCAAATGTGAAGTAATGTTTCGCAAAAAGGGAAATAGCTTCCTTAGCAATATTCTCATAATGGCTAACACAGCGCTGAAATAATATTCGCTTCGTCTTTAAAGCATGCTTGGCACGTTCGACTGGAAAATGTAATAAGGTAAAAAATTGAGCGATACAGCAAAGAAAGGCAAGAGAAATGTAAGTGTAAATAGGATGAAATATTTACTAATTACATATTTTTACTCATAGCTGTTTCTTGAACCTGTTTTAGATGCGTTATTTGTATAAGCAAATGTATGCTTTAAAGCTTATTTTTTTCCAATATATTATAAACAGTTGCTGCTTTAATAATTAACGTTTATGTTATAACAGCAACTTACTTTAAACATAAAATATGCACGTCGTTTATAAATATAAATACGTGAAAATTTGACGTTCAAATTTAAAATTTTTTATACGAATAAACCGGGCTAACTAAGAACCAGGGCGGTAAATGATGCGCGAAAGTTTTTTAATTTATATATTTTTATTTTACATATTTTCCAAATTTTTAATTTTATTTTTAAAAAAGTTTTTAATGCGTCATTTAAATTTTCGGTGAATATAATTTTCAGTATTAAATATCGCAGAAAAGATTTCGCAAAAGGTATATCTCGTACGCGCTTCGTTCTTGAAAAAGAGTCTACCCTCGGAGGAAGTCGTAAGACGACTGGGAAGATCCCGTGAGAATAATATCCACCTCTCGTTGTTCAAACAACTGGGACGAGAGGTTGAGGCGAGGATAGAGGTGGTTGGAAAAAAGAGCAAGAAACGGAAGGCAAAATGGAGAAGTCAGAAACGTGCAGCTTCGGGTACAATAGAACGTCATCTACAAAGATGTTAGCAAAACATACATCGAATGTTCTGCGATGAAGTATGACATTCTGGGAGAAAAGAGAACTTCTTTCAAGACGTTTACGAAAAAATTATTAAGCTTATGGTAATTATAGGAAGAATGATATAATAACATCTTACGTCATGGATTTACTATTTTCAATAACAATTAACATAAATGAAATTAATAAAGTTATATTGCAGCATATAACATGTTGTTATATCAGCTTTGTAAGACCTTTTAACGCAATATGCCAAAGACTAAGACTAGAATATTCAAAAAATTGGTTAAAAAATAATATGACGAAGATTTCGTTATTATAACGTATATGCGGTATTTAAGATACACATTTTAGAAACCGTTCTAAAGTCACCAGTATTACTTTACTATTGTTTGAAACTTAAACGGATTGCATTACAGTCGGCTAGCGAGGATCTGTGAACTACTTGGTGGGCTATATCATGAAAGATTATCGAGAAAGAAGAAACTGTCGTTGAAAGAAGTCGTTGAACGACTTGGCGGGCCGCTCGGGAATAACGTTCTCTCTTCTCCTGCGTCGGCAGGGAAAAGCGCGGCTAGACAGAAAAGTCGTGGAAGGTCTCGAGGTACGGATACGAGGGAATGTCCGGGATGTATGTACGTACATACGTCGAAAACCTCGAAAAGTACAGCAGAAATTCTGTGAAAACAGACGTCGACGATCGAGGTTGATGGATGCACCGCTCCGCCCGCCCCGTGCATTTTAGGGCTCGCCGCGAGCCCGAAAGTCTGGCTGCGCGAGAAGAATGCATCGCAAGCGAATGCCACTTGCGAGTCTCGCGCGTTTCTGCCTCAGTGACATGGTGAATATCGGCTCTTTTCCTCCGTAAAATACGCCCGAGTTACTCTCGCGATGGCGCAGTGCCGCATACGTGACAAACATAATAGAATTTTTGATTTCCGAAACGAGAGGAGGGATTTTTGTTAGAGTGCTCTGTCAGGGATTTCCAAGTATTTTTTTTTTAAGTTAACGTTATGCATAGAATTCGCGAAGAATGGCTCGACGTAAAATAATATGCAATGTTGTACAGGTATTATACTCGCATTTCAAGCGATATAATTATCTCGCTCTACGTGCGAACTTGCAATAGCTCCCGACGCGTTCTTTTATTCATTTAATTCGTAAGTAATGTTTGTACGGTAACACGAATATCTTCGAGTGATGGATGAGGGGTGACATTATTGCGAAGAGACCGGTCTGTTGTCAATTAATGTGCGAAATTGCACTATGCCATTCCACCATGGAATTTCATTAGACTTCCAGCAAGCTGAAGCTATGCGTAATATTGGCGCGAAAGACATATCGGAGAAATCATTTAGATATCTTCTGATTCTAAAGCGCTAAGACGCTCCACGCTTCTTCAAATAGAAATTACTTTTCGTTTAAATAGTAATTAATTGATTAGTTTATAAACATCCGTTGTTTGACGAAAATCACGTAAAAATATACGAAACTCTATTTTCTCAAAGTTGTTTTTTATCGACACACTGGTGGATACCTTGTTTCAATAGCAAGAAAAAAAAACCCTAAGAAAAAGTAGCGAAGGTATTTCAACCATTCTCCCCACGATTTCTCAAAATACAGTAGAGTTTCGATAAAGTTCCTCCAGAGCAACATCGAGAATCGATATGTTCTTTTCAGTGTCGAGCGCCAGTGGCGATCTAATTTCGTCCTCGTGCTACGACCGTTTTCGAATTCGAGCCTCGCGGATATTATCGTAATCCTTGCATCGGGATATCGTCCGATGTTTGGTCGCAGAGCATTGAAACACATCTAGACGTTTCTATTCGCATGTCCTTTGCATGGTTGCTACAGTATCGACAAATAAGCACTGCGATATTGAGATCGACCAAGCACCGGTAATGCACCGTCATCGTCGCCCGCCCTTCTCGTCGTTGTCGTCTTCGTCATTGTCGTCTTCGTTGTCGTCCTCGCTCGCAACAACGTTCGAAGCAACCAATCGTCCGCAACTTCTCGCTATTTCCTGCAGTCCGCTACTGTAGTACTAACAGTAAAATGCAAATAGTCTCGTGTAAATGTGCCGGAATAGGTTGCACAGCGCGTCGGCTGTTTACGAAACCGCGCACTTACCGTTCGGTTCTCTCTGGCTAAAAATAACACCGACGGCAGGCTGATGGCCCGCGTTTTACACCGCGCGAACTTTTCTACATGGCCCGGCAAATTTTATCCAGCTGTTAAGGACACCCGAAATCGCGAGAGACGTGAGTGGTGCTTGGCGAAATTTCAAGCAGCAGTTCCGTTACTCCCACGACTTCTCGAACGCGATCAAGAAGGAACGTCGCAAAGTAAATAACTTCCGGCTATCAGACTATGTAGATTAATATCATATAGCGTCGTATTCCTGCTATCTCGCAGTTTTCTCAAACGTGTCGCAAAACTTTATGCGCGAACAATCACCTAATATATTGATACAACTTATGCACTTCGTTATGCACAAAATAACGATAGCGTTATCCACAATATTGCAATGTTTTCTCGTTCGTTTACAATGAACAAGATAACCGTCGAAATATTATCCTCCGCGCGTTTTTTTTTGCGGAGGAGGAAATAATACGCCGTGCAGAACAGATAAAAAGCAATGACCTGATAGAGCATGCAGATGCGCCGATTGCGTTGCGTTTTTACTCGGCCTCTTTGTTTTTTTATTCCAGCCAAACGCGGCATGACCGTTTGGATTTAACCTAGTTCCTACGAGGAAAAGGGCAGTGCCCAGAGAGTCACTAGGGAATACTCGGCGAGATAGGATATAGTAATGATAAAAGACACCCGGAAGAACGGGGTGGTTATAAAATAATTTCATTTCTCTCGCTAACTTCAAACATTTACAGCAAGAATGTGCACATAAGATGCCCTAGTTAAATGCGATTCTTCGATCAATTTGAGATGACTTTTCTCGAATAAAAAAATTTGTGAACAGTTATTCTTATTTCTCGCAACTTTTTTCCATCATTAAAAACAATATCATATGCAAACATCATATCATTAAATACCTTTTATAATAATATTAGTTTGAAATTAACTTACTACTTAGACAAAATTTAATTAAAATTAATTAAAGAAAAATTGATTGTATATTTATGTGTCATTAATATGTCGTATTAATATGACGATAATAAGCAGACACTATCCTCTTGTTATTATATCCGCGCAGTAAATGCGCTTCTATCTGTTATTAAACATGACATAATTAATCTGAGGTACCTTGTATATTCTATCAAGTAAAATGAGAAACTTTATGAGAACAGCGAGAGAAAATTTGACGCATTTCCAGATACACAAGGCGATACAGTTTTAACGACAGAACTTTATAACTTCATCATGGCAGTAACATACGTAGATACAGGAAATTGTGTAACGTAGAAATCGCAAAAGTTTTATCCCGCACATTTTTTTGAGCTCACGACAAACATAAAAAAAAGTAACCTAATATCTTGCAGAGCGCAATGCCGCTGGGTAGACTGTCTCGAAAGAGTTAACTCGCGGTTTTGAAAGTTTCGCTCACGTCGCGGTCGGGCGTAATGCGGAACGAGCACGGGCAAAAGGAAAAAGAAGGCGTCGATATCGATGGAAAAGCGATGAAGTACGCGAAGACATAAGAAAGAGAATATACGGTGTCGGGCGTGTGGAAAATCGTCGGGTGTTCTTGCGCGCTGATCGATATTTGCTTCACGTTTCGCCCCTTGGTACATGGTCTTTATCGGTGCCATTATCCATTGCATATATACGTATATGTACATTCTGCTCTCAGAATGTATATTGCTACATTGATTACATTTGTCACGAATTTATGATATTAAGAATAATCAATAAAAGTCGATTAAGATATAATTTCAAATTACAGTTTCCATTTAACTCTTATAATATGAATGCGAAATAACAATGAGAAATTTGTTTTCTCGAATCGGCTTTTATTGTTACTGAAATTTTCACTAGCGATGACAAATTTATTCGTGCATACGTTATTATTATTCCGCTAGAGTTAAATTCTATGAAATATTTTTTGAGTTATTTCAAATTTTGTTATTTTTTACATTTATATAATCGCGTGATCCACATGAAGCGCTTTAAAATGGTTGAAAAATTATTTTTCAAAAAAAATGTCAGCGACATGCTAATGTTGTTTGTGTTGATTATGTCGTTGTTAATACACCGCGTTTCCGCACACAATTCACGTAGCCGTATTGGCGTTACGCTATTTTTGCAGGACAAAAAGACGCGTGATGGATGAAGTGCGCGAAACGTCCTTACGCTGCAAAATTCATTTTATCCCCGCGTCTCGACTCGGCACGTGGGTGAGCCGCAATGGTGTAAAACATTATTCTACATTACACTGCACGAGGTGGAGAGCGCTTGGTGAATTATTCCGGTGACTTCTTCTTGCCGAGTCGGAGGCGGCGCGCGGCGCGGCGGTAGCGAAAGGGCGCTCCAACACGCGTGGAATTGCAGTCGGCGGTATTGCCGCGCGAGTGCATTATCCGCTTGAATTATCACGTGTTTAATGACCGGAGTTTTGGATAAAACAAGATTTCAGACAATTTCTCACGGCGCAAACAGCTTGTCGTGTTTCCGAACTAACATTGCAATCTGTCGCGCGGTTGACTTTTACTGTCAACGCAGCGAGATGAATTTCTAAACGGCACGATTTGTCAAACGACAGCGCAAACGAAACATTTGCATATCTAATAAAACTCTTTTATATCTTGTCTACATTTTAATAATATCGCACTGAAGCATGAAATTCATTATTGCTTAGCTTACACAGAGCTTTGCGTAAAATTTTTAGCTCGTCACACCGAACAATATTATACTGATATTTACTCTATTTTTCAAGTCTACCGTCACGTGTTATTCAACGTAAAGCTCTGTAACGCGATGTTAGATCGAAAACTCTTTGAGCCAGGTAAACACGTTAAAGGTAGACAAGACTTTACGAAAAATATGAACGACGTTTCTGAAATACCGAAACGTCGTGTTGAGGTAGCCTAAAGCCGAGGGTTTCAACGAGGTAGAAGGAGGTGTAGCTTCCTATGAGAGAGAAAGAGAGAGCTTGTTGGTCGAAGATTATTGACCCAGAGCTCGTTCAGCGTGTCTGAAATGAGGGAGGATATGGCTTTTTGTACGGCCTAAAGCGGTAATCTAGAAAAGGGCCGCACCTGATTGAATCAAACCGACAGTGAAAGTGACATTGCCCACCGAGACAGCCTCTAAAGACAGAGGGTTTGATATTAATATGAAATTGCTCCCGGTCCCTCCTTTGCGTCTTGGGGATACCTTACGCTCAAAATTACCTAGAGTCAGGGTGGCAATCAGGTATTTTCTCAACCGCTGATTCAATTAGTTCAGAAAAAAATTTATGGGATGTAATGACGCGATTAAATTCACTTCATAAAATTTGAATAAACATCTGCTGTCTCTAGTACAAGCAGTGCGTGTTTCTTACAAATTTTATGACGCGTTTGTTTTATTGTCAATTAAGCGTATATCATTTCGTAAAAATGATTGCGCGTGTACACGTTATTTTTATTTAAATATAAAATATTTAGATATTCAGATATATTCTCCATTATTTAAACATAAACTTTTCATAATAATTAATGCTCAAGGCACAAAAAATGATGGAAAAAAGAAAACGTTTGATTTTTATAAGCAATTTATGTTTTACGTGTGAATTAAGATCATGAATTATTTTTACAAAAGTGGGTCTTTTAAATAAACGTACGATGCTCAATAATTAAGCTCGCTTTTTATTACGATTATTATATTATTGTTCGACTTTTGCATTTGTAAACGCGTCAAAGAGCTGCGATCAAGTTCCGGAGTTTTTAAGGACATTAAATGGAACTATTTCTGAGAAATAAAATAGGCACCCCCTCATTAAAAACTTTTCCTACTTTTTCCATTCTTGAACAAAGAGACGGGCGATCTTTATAATACCTCTTTGATACTTATAGATCGATTGACCAGACTTGGCATATTCTCTTTCTTTCTACAGAATTTTTGTTCTTTTGCCTACAGTCATATTCAAGTCTCATCTACTCTCTCGCGTCCTTTTTTTCGTTAAAATCTTTGCCTTCAATGATACACGAGACATGAATAATTATACAATTTTAGACGCAATTATCATAAACAATTATTATTAAGATATTAGTCGCTTAAAAATGCAGTAAACGAATTTTATCTCTTCTACATTACAAATTAATTAAAAGTTTAATTCTATATATCATATGTATATATTCGATATTAATTATTAATTCGTTTCTTTATACTGTATCTATTCATATTAAATAAATTATCGTATCAGACTTTCTTAACGAATATTATTTCAGCATCGTTAATTTATTGCATATATCACATGCGCTAAGTGAAAATTAACGATTCTGCCGTTGTTGTTTTATTTTATTATATGTATACGATAATTTACGATTTACGCTAAAAAACTGGGAACCGCCTCTAAGTCAAACGTAAAGCATTTCGAGACGTTTGCGAAATGTAGCCGTTCTATCCTCCGTGAAGGGATGATTTTCTATATCGTTACAGCTTCCGCCGTTACGAATGTCGATGGTTAATTCGACAGAAAGGTCGAGGATGAGGGGTGAAGTGAAACTGCACCAATCGTTTCGCGGGGATATACGTTTCTACTCTCGTAAAGGGGGAATATGAGATGGAGTAGCGTCCTCGTGATCTCTTTATCGCGCCACGGTGACGTTACCACAACATTCTCGGAGAATAGCTGCAACAGACACGATTCCCATATACTATACTTCTTTCATCTCACGGAAGAAAATTTAATTTTGTTCGCTGATATTATCGCAAGCGGTTTTTACGTGATCAAAACAACGGATTATTTATCCTTAACAAAAATATATCACGAAAAATACCTCACTGTATCGCATATTAAAAATTGTAATGTATGCAGACTCGATCCGTGCGTGAATATCGTTTATTGAAACATATTGTAATATATACATATGTATGTATAATATTTGTATATTTGTATGTATAAAGAAAGATAAGGTAGTTTAATGTAATGTTATCCTTCCTTTTCAAGACACGTATTTTATAAAAGTTTTAGTAAAGCGTTCCCACAGGAGTTGCATATTCATAGAAAAGATTGGATCGCAGTTCTGAGATTTTGTCTGCACTCGTTGGCACAGCTCCAATATTAATCTTACAAAAGCCGAGGAAACATGATGGAAAATTAATGTCTTTTTCGAAATATGTATTATATGAGGATAGGTTCTTCTTAAAACTGAACTTTTCTAAAAAGTAAAACACGCGTCAAAGGAATTTTATTTTCCATTTTTCTGATTCATTCACATCAATATTATCAAAAAAAAATTTCGAAGGATATTGTTTATGCGTATGCCGCGATATTCGCTGTTAGAAAGTCCCCATAAATTGCATATTACACAGACAATTATGTAACATATTTGAAAATCATATGCATATTGTATGTCGCATATTGCTGTTTTCCCAACTATCGAGTTAATGATCGTAATTAACAGCGGTACTACAAAAGCGAGAATATTCTGTATCGATCAGAATAAAACAGCGACATATGAAGATGACAACAAAAAATACCCTAGAGAGAGGGGATTTTTTCGTTGTATTCTGAGAGCGATATGCGGTAGTAGCATTTTTGTCATCCCGATGACTGGCGCGGCGTCGATCTATACATGGCATGGTAGCCGTTATAACGAGTTCGGTCCGAAGCGAGGCTCTCGTGCACTTGTCCAATGAATTCGTTTAATGGATGCATTAGAGCATACCTTTCAGAACACGTTTTCCGGAGGAACGCCACGCCGCGCCGTTACCACCGCGCCAGTTTTATGCCGGCGCCGCAACAATGCACCTGCACGGAGAGGAACTCATCTATGCTAACGACATTTTATGTACATGGAAACGGAATTGCCTTAACGTAAAAATCCCGTCGAGTTTCCGAAACCGATGTTGCTTTTAATCACGATCTTCCCTTTGTACATTCGAAGTAAGAGCTTTTCTTTCTCTCTTCAAGTTTTTTCTTTCTCTATTGTTTAGTATCCTAAGAAATTTCTGAGGAGATGGTATTATCATGGATGTTCCGCATTCACGCGAACAGATCATTGAAACTTCGCCTCTAATAAAAAGTATTAGTCTTGTGTTATATACATACGATACATAAATAATTCGTATAACAGCGCACTCTCGTTATATTATATAGATTCGATCGATTTAAACTTTGGTATATATGGAATATACACATTTCTCAGTAAAAATATAATTTCGTAGGGCAGAACACAAGATTATTAAACGCTACAGTTAAATACCTCGATATTTTTCGTATTATAAATCTCATATATGCATCACATATCGATAATTTGGAGTGCATTCAAAAGAAGAATTATTAATAAATGCAAGGCGTTATAATTATTATACACATATGCCCTTTGACTTCATTGTTCTTCTTTTTATATACCCGAAAAGATGTACAATTGCAGTAAATGCTGTATAGATATAGTCGATTTTTATTTTCTTTTTATTTCGAGAAAATCAACAAGAATAAGAGCGAAATTATTATAATATGTATCGGAGAGTAAGAATGATTACCGATCTTCGTATCTATGAAACAGTGCACGCCCTTTTTCTGTTAAGTTAAAAAATAAATCTACTTCCACTGAAAGAGTGTTTCTCGCGATAGTAGCGTTCGACGAAAATTACCCTCTCTAACGGAATCCTCCCGTTTTTTTTTCGAGATATCCGCCATGTACTTTGAAATACCCAACTCATCATTGTCAGCGCGTGGTGCATGTTAGTCGGCGAACTCATCGATAAAACGAAGCATATTCGTCTTGCTCATCGATCTATTTTCATTTCGAACACCACCCCTTCGAATCAACGGAATAGCTTACCCTGTGCCAAAAAAAGAAGGCGCAATCCATTTTCATTTTCCCCGCAACTTCCAACTCTCGCGGCACAACGACGATGCAGCCGGAAGAGATAAAAAAAAAGTAATAATTGTGACGCTGCTTTTTCGTAGACGCGTGCACGAATGAGATGTCTTATGTGTCGTGTCGATTAATCAAGTTTTCAAAAAGTGTGTTTCGTTACGGGTTACCATTGTTGCTGTTCCTTTAATTAAGACTACGCGCATATTGAAATTTCAACTTTCTATATTGATTCATGAAAAGAAACGTCTCTTTTTCTAAATCTTACTTAATTGTATATAAAATATTTAAATAAATGGACGTTTAATATCGCATAAACAAATACATAATATATAAATAATATTGCTCACCCATGGCTGCTCCGCTGTCGTTTGATACCTCTCAGGCCTCCTCTTCCTCTCATTAGATTCCTTGGTTGCAGTCACACAATATAACACTCGCGAAAATACGATCAATTAATCGCACGATACTTTGGACGGCAGTTCCGATATGTTAACCATACGCGCAATCCCGCGATATTTTGATAACACTCTCAACATTAATCGTACACGATGCCCACGAAGAACGCACAATTTAATAAACGAATATTATTAATAAGCCATATCGATATACTATAACTTGCTATTATTTGATCCAGCGATATGTGTGTTACTCTAACAAACGATTCGGAAATAATAGTAGTAGACCAATTATACATAAATTGGAAAATTCTGAGCGCGATATTTTATTCGAATCGTAGCAATAATAATGAAGTAATTGATGTAATTATCAGTGCATCACGGCTACACGGAGGGACACGTGACACATTCTGGTCGAGCCTCGGCATGCGAATGGTAACACAGCGATCTTTATTGTATAAACAATAGCACGCTGTACGCAATAACAAATATTAAAGCCGCGTAAATATCCAACCAAATTCTTATTTCTTGAAAAAATACCTAGCGCGTGCTTTAGATGAAATTTGTGTTCACGAATCGTCACTTTTATACGATCTATATACATCACAGCATTCCATTACTTGAATTATACAATCCGATGAATTCTATATTATTCCGCGCTCTTAAATATGAAAAGATTAGGCAAATTACAATGGAAAATTTGAAGCGCGATATGAGAAATAGTACAATAGAAGCATCGCTCAAAGATATAATTGTAGCGGAACTATAATTTATATAATTTCCGGCTTCTTTCTCTACGATTATTATTTTAAACGGATAAATCATGCAAAGTACTTGGATAAACGCGTGATAATTATTCACAGGATTCATGTTTTATAAGATAATAATGCTACGATACATGAAATAGCTCTCTCCACATAGTAGCCGAGATAGCATGCCTATAGGGACTTCGTACAAATAATAGCGCGATGTGCACCGAAATAACAGATTCCAAGACCACGCATCAACCGAATTGTTGTTTCCTCGAAATATTGAACGCACTGCAAAGTGACAATTTCTATTTCATGACCTTTAAATTAATTATTAACAACCGATATAATATATCACGGCTTTCCGTTACTTAAATTGATCCAAAAATATTATCCATAATAAAATTGTACAGATTTAAATGTCTCGTTTAATGAAGCGCGATATATTGAAATCATTAATCGACGTAAATATCGACCGATCCGCGCATGTATATTGTAAGTAATGAGAGAATTGTCGAAAGGAGAAAGGACATAAGTGTTTTCGTTCAGTCATCGTCCACAATAAAAACGATCGATAAGTCGCAAGTAAGCAACGATTATTCATTAGATGACTTTAATAAAATGACAATACAGTGTTACGACAGCTAGTATTCATTCAATCACAACAAGAGTAATAATAATTATCACGAATCAGAGTATATAAGTGAAATTTTCCTCATCATCTTTTATATCTATCTTTATATTAAAATATAATAATATAAAACGTAAAAAGATAGTAATATAAAACGTAAAAAAATATAAGATCATAAAAATCGTAATTCTTATAGTCTTTAAGTTGTCAATTATTCAAATATTATGCACTTTATTTTCTCATCTTCGACGATAATCACAAAAAAAACAGATTTTTAATAAACGGAGTTTGATTATGGCCTACTGTTTTTAGGCTGCAAATTATATATAATTATGTCATTTTAATATGTCATTAAAATGGTATTCGTTTTTAAAATAGGGCTGTAATCTGGTTCGTACAGTGAACCTGCTGTCGTCAAAGAACTAGGACACTAAATAACAGAGAAGCAAATGGTTCGAGGTAAAACTGGAAACGTTGTGCTTAAGACTCTCAAAGGAGCCCCGATTTAATTAGACGGAATAGCATGCAGGGACAGAGGCCGGGAGGCATGGTGAGAGGAAAGGGTCGGGAGGGAAAGGAAGAAGGGAGGAAGTTCCTTCGCGATCCTTTCCTCATCAAAAAGGTAAATGAATGGAGTGGTTCTTCGTCGGACGCAACAATGTGCACCTACATTTCCCTTTTAGCGTCTCTAATAGATATTGTCAGCATTTCTGCACCATAACACAGTACAAAGTACTAATTAAGAACGTCAGTACTCAACTACCGTACGCTGCATAGGATCCTGGATAATTATTTGATTAGCTTTTTTATTCGAGATTTGATTTTCATCGGAATTAATGCGACTCGATACGAGACATCCGATCGACTACTCGTTTACAGTTACACAGGTCAAAAATATGCGACTTCAGAACTCATTTATATTCTCAACAAAATTATTTTTATACGTAATATACTGTAATTATTGTATAATATTTTAATGCAAATTCTGCAAATTAAATAAAATCGAAAATCATAATACGATAATACGATAATATGATAATATTGAAACCACAATAATTTTTGCATTACAAAAACAGTATTGCACGTCTCGTTATCTGTTTATTGATTAAAAAAAAAAAAAAAAAACCGTGGTGATAATGATTTTTCACTATTCGGCTAATTCTAAGTTCTTCTAAAGTTCTTATCGTTCTTATTCACAAAATTTTAGCAAACACCTAATATTATAGCAAAAAGCTTTACAAGCCGATTAACAACATATTTGAACTGTTACGGGCAAATTCGTGTTTCTAAAGAAAATCCACACTCGAACGGAATAATCTTAGACGACGCTAACGAGTCGATAAAACAAGGTGCGATGGCTCATTCGACAAAGTCAATTATAACCTCGATGTTAATTACAACCTCTATTACAATTTTCAATTTTAATTAATTTGGTAGATTACGCTATTTTAAAATAATCGCGGGATATTACGTATGGAAATATCCATTGTGGTCGCAGGGAAACTCGAATAACAGTATCGTATATTTTATCGTGTGCATGTGTGCGAAAATACATATGGAATACGTCACACGTAACGCATTTATTCCATAATACATACTTTTTACATACCATAGAGCGGACGGCATTTCGTTTTTTGTGCCGTATACAGCGTTCCGTTTGACGGCGATCCCCTTGTTATTATTCGCGCGGCGAGGCTCGAGCAGACCAGTTTATTTCACAGCACATAAAATATTTTGAAGAAACAAGAACTCGGCCACCGCGCGTCCCGATGTTTCTCGTCGTTTCTTGCACGGTCAACACAGCGCGTTGTAGCGCGAGCCGCGCGAGGTCACAATATTTTGTCATTCGCACGTCGACGCTCTGCTCCTCGATCAGACCAGTCGTGACGCGAGCCGCTCCGTATATCGTCTCTTTTGCGTGTCATTACCTCTCGATTTCTCGAAACGCCACTGTGACATGACAAGCTACGCACGACCACGCACGACGTCCAACTCCAACGCGGGCAACGCGGGGGTCGCGGGAAATTAAGGCTGCATTCCAAAATTCACTGTCAGCAACCTTCAGTACTGAAAATCTATAGTAAACGTGACGTAAAATATAGATTTGCAGTACTGACAGTGAATATCGGAATGCAGCCTAAGGCTCCGGACACACATTTTTTCGTAACAGTAACAGTAGGATTTTGACCAATCGCGTTGCTCGATTCGAAAACGTACGGCCGTACGTTCCCGAATCGAGTAACACGATTGGTCGAAATCCTACTGTTACTGTTACGAAAAAGTGTGTGTGGCCAGCTTAAAGGCCGGTATTCATAGTCGGTTCTTATATTTAAGACCGTCTTAAGTACAATCTTAAGATGTTATTAACCAATCACAGAGCCGTATTAGCATCTTAAGATATTACTTAAGACGGTCTTGAAATAAGATCTGATTATGAATACCGGCCTAAGAGCCACCGCACAAGACTCTCGTATGGTCACGTAGCGTAACGTAACGTGAATCAACGCACAAGAAACGTATTGGTTAGAGCCTCCGCACAAGCTCTCGTATGGTAACGTAACGTAGATCAACGCACAAGAAACGTATAACGCCGTAACGGCCGTAACCAATACGTTTCTTGTGCGTTGGCTCACGTTATGTTACGCTACGTGACCATACGAGAGTCTTGTGCGGTGGCTCTAAGTCTAAGTAGGTATCGCAAGTCGCAAGATGTCTCCTGCCGCGCGTTGATTGGCTGAGAACGGAACGGCCGATTTCAATATGTTCGTTTCGCTTCGGTTGGCAGTAGTGCCCCACACCCCTCCCCTCCCGCGGCTCCCGCTAATCGCTCCGACTTTTTGTCGCGCTTCGGCACTCTCGGCGTCTATCGCGTAATGGCGATCAGGCGATGTGTTTCAAAGCTGTTATCAGGTATTTGCGCTTTGGCATCGATCGTTGATTGACACTTTACCTTTTCGCGAACACTTATTGTTAGTGACACCGGTATATTCGTCGCGTCGCGTCGCGTCAATCTGATTAAGACGGCGGTATTCGGAGTAATCATTCTTGAAGGAGAAGCTCGTCGCGAATCGTGAAATTGCGAGTTACCGTGGCCGATGCGAAACGCCATAAAGAATTTTTTCCTCGAACGGAAGAACGTCTTGCGAGCCGATTCGGACTGCATCTCATTTTCTCGTTCTACAATCAAGTATTACACATTGAATTTCGTAAGAAGAGTTCTTTTAAGGAGTCCTCCGCCACCGAGATTTACAGTTCTTTATTTAATTGGACATCTTATGATTCTTACGATATTATTAGCCTAATACGCGCGATCGATCATCCTCGCATGTTCATTAATTCGCAAATGTATCGAAGCGATAACTACACATCTACAGGTATCAATAGATAGAGAAAACAAAAACAAGAATTACAAATTATAATTTCGCTACGATATTCTCGAACAGTAATTATCTCTTTAGCGACGCTTCTATTGTACTATTTCTCATATCGCGCTTCAAATTCTCCATGCATTGTAATTTGCCTAATCCGTTCATATTACGAGCGCGAAATAATATAGAATTCATCGGATTGAATAATTCAATATAGAATGCTGTGATCTATATATTATATACATATAGATCGTTTAAAAGTAACGGTTAAAAATAACGATTCGTAAAAATGATTTACACAAAATCTTAAAGCACGCGCTATAGATTACTTTCAGGAAGTAAAAATTGCATTTTCGCGGCTCTGATATTTGTTACTGCGTACACAGCCTCCTATTGTTTATGCAAGATCGCTGTGTCACGATTCGCATGTCGATGGGAAATGAATTCAAATGAATAAATGGAGATTGGAGCCGCCGGCCGCCGCCGCCGCGCGGCTTCTCGGCGCGACTCGCGCAGGTGGGGATAGAGTGGGGGTGGGGTGATTAGGACGCTGTGCCTCGTCACCCCTACCCCCACTCGTGACGTGTTTCGGAAACGTTGCTTCGGTGCTCGCGTTTTGGAGTCGAATCGATCGTTGATAAAGGCACTTTAGCCTTTTCGCGGACACTTGTTGTCAGTGAGACGTGATGTTCGTCGATTTGGTTGAGACGGCGATGTATTCGGAGTAATCATTCTTCGACGAGAAGTTTGTCGCGAGTCGTGACATCGCGAGTTAACGTAACCGTCGTAACCGCGGTACGAAACGCCATAAAGAATTTTGGCTCCGGAACGAACGGGAGAACGTCGCGTGCGAGCCGATCAGACTGTGTATCTCGTTTTGTCGATCTACAATTAAATATTACACATATTGAATTTCGTGAGAAGAATTCTTTCAAGGAATCCTCCGCCACCGACTTTCCTGACATTCGAATCAATCTTTTATTAAAGTGGATCTTACGATATTATATTTGTTCACGCGATCGATCATCTCGTTAATTCGCAAACGTATCGCAGCGATACTACTCGTCTACACGGGTATATGTTGCGCGATTTATTTAAAATAAGAATCGTTAGGTAAATAGAGAAAGAAAACGGGAGTTACAATAAATGATATAAAGGCCATTGCACGTAACAAAGTTTTAGTCATAATCGTAAGGCCGTAAGAAAATAGACCAATCACACTCGATTATTCTTCGAGCTCAAGGAGAACAATCGACTGTGATTGGTCTATTTTTTTACGGTCTTACGATTATGACTAAAACTTTGTCACGTGCAATGGCCTTAAGTTTCGCTACAAAAGTTATTCCCGAGAAATAGTTTATCTCTTTATCGACGCTTCTATTTTACTTTTCGTATCGCGCTTCGAATTTTCCATTGTAATATTTGTCTAAAATGTTTTCATATTAAGAGCGCGGAATAATATAGAATTTATCGGATTGTATAACTCGAGTGATGGAATTCTATGACGTATAGATCGTTTAAAAGTAACGATTCGTGAAAATTTCCACGAATTTATTTTAAAGCACGCGCTAGATATTTTCAGGAAGTAAAAGAATTCGGTTGGATACTCGCGCGGCTCTATTTGTTATTGCGTGCGGCGCGCTATTGTTTGTGTAAGCTCGACGTGTTCCCATTCGCATGTTGATGCTCGATCAAACACGTACTGCGAGCCGCTCCCGCGTTATTCGATGCTCCGATAACTATTTCCTTATCCTCGTTAGGAATCGGATGTATATCGCGCTCGGAAATTTCCAATTTAAGTATAATTTGTCTATTAGCATTCTCGAATCGATAGTGCCGAGTGATACCCGTGTGTGTATCGCCGGATTAAATAATAGAAAGCCACGATATTTATCGAGGCGGTTTATTTAACGGTGTCGTTTATTTAATTTCGCGTAGTTGGCAGGATTGCGCGTCGCGTACGATTAACGTCGGGAGTGCCGTTCGAAGTATCACGCGATTGTAATCGATCATACTCTTGCTTGAAAAGTAACGTTTAAAAGTGACGATTCGTGAAAATTTGCGCACATTTATTTTAAAGCACCCGCTAGGTATTTCGAGGAAATGAGAATTCGGTTGGCGCGGCCTTGATATTTGTTATTGCGTACAGCGCGCTATTGTTTATACAAGATCGCTGCGTAACCATTCACATGCCGACGCTCGACCAGACAAGATGTGCCGCGTGTCGCTCCATTATTTCCTTATCGTTGCTACGATTTGAATAAAATATCGCGCTCGGAATTTTCCAGTTTAGGTATAAATGGTCTACTACTATTTCCGCGAGATTCGATAGTTCAGAGTAACGCACATATCGCCTGAATCAAATAATAGAAAGTCATGATACATCGATATGGTTTATTAATAATATCGTTTATTAAATTGTGCGTGCATAACCGGATTGCGCATCGCGTACGGTTAATGTCGAAAGTGCCGTTAAAATATCGCGGAATTGCGCGTCGCATATATACAGTTAATGTCGGAAGTGCCGTCCAAAGTATCGTGCGATTATAATTGATCGTATTTTCGCTGTGTTGTGTTGTGTAACTGCAACTGAGGGACTTAATCTGAGAGGAGGAGGAGGTCTAGGAGAGGCATCGGGCGACGGCGGAGCAACCATGGGGTGAGTAATTTTATTTACATAATAATATTATATTACATTACTTGTGTTTGCGAGATTAGACTTATTTCCGTATACTTAAATTGTCCATTTACATAATTTATAGATAGGAATTGGAGAAAAAAACATTTATTTACAAAATTTTATGAAAGATTTATACTTATGAAAATTTTGGAACTCTTAACTTTTTTAAATGACATATAATCTTTTTGAAGGAAATATTTTTTAAAGAATGAATAAAAAGTTTAGTTTGCGTAGTAATAATTATTTGTTCAAATATTAATGCTTTGAGATATAATAATTTGAATATATATTTCTGTTGCAGTTCAACGTAGTTTACAACTCCGCTGTTGCGTACTGCGAGTCGGTGAGTCAAATAATCTTTTATATTATTGAGGTAACGAATCTGTGAAAATTTTATTAGATATACATACAATGTATGACGTATGTAAAGCTACGTATGTATTAAAATTAAATTAACAACAATATAAAGATAACAGCATAAAGATATTGCAGATAAATATCATAAATCACAGATTTGTTATTATTGAAATGGATGGGCTAGAACAGATTAAAACCAATGTTTAATCCTGAAATACTTTGTACACAGAATTTTCAGGAAATGCATTTGAGAAATAATGATCTGACATGTTAAGAATGTTAAAAAATTATAATATCAAGTTTATTATAATTAGTTAAACTTTTGAGTAAAAAGTTTAAACAAATAGCGAGAAATGAGAAAAAAGGAACGAAGTAAAATGAAAGTATAACAATTATGAGTATTATGACAATTAGAACATATATATTGATATTATTATAATATATAAGGCTTATAATTTTTGTTAATAGTATTGTCACATTTCATTAAATATGAAGATCAGAACAAAATTTTTTTATATGCATTTAAGTATAAGAAATAAAAATATAGATATTATTATATATGTATAAACATGATAGGGAAAAATTGTTAATACTTAGATGTTTTATATTATTTTTCTTTCTTTTTTTAATATTCTTCCAAAATATTATATAAGTGTTGCGCAGGGTTATTTAATGACTTACGCCCGGTATTGTGGTTAAGATACGTGTAATTATAAGTCTTGAATACAATAGGCAGTGTGTCTTTTGGAAAAGGTAATGCAACGAAAAGAAACTTTATACACACTCTGCAACGTAACGAACGAACGACAAGACAGGTAGAGTACATAGATAGTGAGAGTATATAGTGAAACGCAGTAAGCGCTCACGCAACGGAACTTTAATTTTCCCTAGCATGCGTGGCGTGTCTGTGCGAACATAGAGGCGCTTCAAG
This sequence comes from Temnothorax curvispinosus, assembly GCF_003070985.1. Classification (NCBI taxonomy): domain Eukaryota; kingdom Metazoa; phylum Arthropoda; class Insecta; order Hymenoptera; family Formicidae; genus Temnothorax; species Temnothorax curvispinosus. The sequence goes on from NW_020228004.1 coordinate 194,152, forward strand.
GCGCTAGAGCGCCATATTCAACAATAAGCTTATGTAAAAAATTTGAAGATACATTTAATGTATTATAAGTATAAATATAATATAAGGACAAAAGATATTTTACTGTTACGTTACATATTACAATTAATTTATATATTATACTATACACTAACGATTATTGTATCTATTCTATTACTGATTTGGTTTTAATTTATCATAGCTTATCCATTTATATTTATTAACTTGAAACATTGTTTATTTTATTATTGATCAATTTCATATCAGCAATTCAAGTGCTCGATTTTAAAATAATATTGAAAAATGTTTGAAATAATTTTGGTATGTTTTTTGAAAAACCGTGCGTATTCTCAACGCGAATTTCCACTGAAATGTTCGTGTTTTTTTAACCGAAAGATAGGGGCTTATTTTACCGACAATTCGATTGTCGGTTATATTTGCCATTTACCAAATTGCAAATATGGAGGTGACTCGAACGAAATTTCGCGAGACGTGTTCGTGTCGGTGACTTATCGTAGAATTTTCGTAATAATAGCTATCTCGTACCATGCGATGCGGCACGAATAAATTATTCCTTCGACTTAGAAAGTTGAAAAAAGTTTTTATTATGGCGAAGCGGTTACGTACTCTGGATAGTAAGTGCCGAAGAAAATTGCTGACAACCGTGGACGTGTCGTCGTGATAGGGTGACGACAATCTTAACTTATAAGCCTCTTAAAAGCTTTGCCGTTTAATTAAATGGGCTAAGCGCACAGATATATAAGAAGATTCTTTTCCATTATTTTATACATTCAACGTATTGCGGGGACGAACTTCGAGAAGTCGCCGTTGAAATGTAATTTGGCTCACCCACGGCTTTTCGCTTCTCTAACTCGGGAGCTCTTATTTTCGAGAATGGTTCATAAAGGGATCGCGTATAGTTAGCGCTAAATGCGGTTTTATATCGGCCCCACTTCTCAGCAGAATTTCTAAGGAGTCGGGCTCGTTTCTGAATAACCATCCGTATATATGCTCGTCGTCGATTTTCGTCGAACGACGGCGCAGAACGTTTTCCCCGGAAAATATTGCACCGGGCGGGCGTTCGTATTCCCAATGTAAACTCTTTGGGATGCAAATTTTCCTTTCCTACGTCTGCTCGTATCAGCTCCACGGCGTAATAAAGAAACGCATATCGAGATGAACCACCTTCTTCTCCTTCTACCCATCGATCGATTCGTTTTACTTTCCACGTCGCCTGTTTCTCCGCCATAAAAAAATTCCTACGGAATAAGACATATGGCAAAATGAAGCCTATTCGCATAGTTAATATTAGTAAATGCATCGGCAAATTTACTTTATGCAAAATAGTGAACGTTAGAAAGAACTTTCCAGACATTTGTGCTAATATTCCACTAAATTGTTCCTTTCCTCTCTCATGCGTCTGTTGAGTTTTTTTTGCTCTCATATTATCTTTCTCGACCGATCATATATTATTTTATGAATACTATTCGCTGTCAGTGCTTCAGGGTTTGTGCGAAGCATACTTATGAAAATAATTTTGATTCATTAATGCCTCGCTATTCGTTTTTCAAAAAGATAAAAAATATTTTTTAACTTATTTTATTTTATATCTTTATGTATAAAAAAGAAAGATCAGGCATAGATAGCGCACGTATTAAATTACGTTCCGCTCAAGAAACGCCATCTGCGTGTAAATTATAAAAATATCGCGTTTCAGAGGAATAAAAGAGAGATTTCTTATAAGCCGGATGACTCTACGATGTTCTGAGGCAACGGAAAATATTGATAGCGAGAGGAAGGGAACGATCGAGTCGAGAGAATCGACTTTCTTTTCTTCCTTCTAGAAGCGCGGTCTCATTATAGAGACTAATGGCACAGTAGTTCGTATACCGCATGAACGATGGGATCCCTTCCTTCCCTCGATATTTTTCATTCGCTACTTTGAAGCTAGTCAATTACCCGAAGTGCGAAACACACTTTTGCTAAAATACGTCAAAGTGACATTTTTTTTTCAACTACTAATATCTCATGTTTCCACTTATCCGCTTGTATGAAATATTCATACTGCTAGATTAACTTGTTAAATCATGTCTGTACATACATTCGTCTGTACATTCGCATCTATAATGCAATGCACCTGCAACAAATTTTCTCAGGCTTGTGAGTCAGTTACAATTATGGAAGCAATTTTTTCAAAAGTACGTAGAAATGCTTTATCACTTCACGGCACAGCGTTCGTTCTTTCACTTGTTGAGCGCGAAAAGCTCCGTACGATTGTAGACGTGAATTATTCACTTTTCTCTTAGCGAGAGCGTACACACATACACATACATTCTTGTTCGCCGGCGATCCTACCGCCTTTATATGCCCTCGATGAAGGATGTTACGATCAGAGACCGTCATCGGTTTGCACGGTTGATCCTGTTATAAATTTCGGATTCGTTGGCGGAGCGCAACCATATTTCCCAGTCTCCCCGAGCCCCCGGCCGGAGAAGAGAGGAGAAAAAGCTCGTTTGTGTGATATTGGCGATATAGCAGCGCCGTAAATTGCGCTTTGATATATCATGACGCGATCGGTGGATATTGCGCGTGCAACGTTATTCTCGGTCTGATCTATGTGAGCGCTCTCGCCCGCGCCGCCCGCGCCGCCCGCGCCGGCGGGACTTTTTGAAAAACGCTTGACAAGGTGGAAACAAAAATATTTGCTCGGCGGATTGGCTAGTGATATCGCGTAACGGATATCGATCCGCGTTAACCGCGGCTATTGCGAATTGATGAATTTTCACTCTGGCGGAAAATCTATTAGCCGTTCCATAAATCAAAGAACGTTTACTCGCTCGCGGGGTCTAGGAATTCCCTTTACCTTCGGTTAACCGCTGTAAGCGGACGTATTACGTTGTAGTTATCCCTAGCTGCCGAGAGTTACTCACTGCAAACGTAAACCGTGCAAACGTGCCAAGTGCCCTCATCACGCTCCACAGTTTGCGAAATGATTAATGTAGCGCAACGCGCTCGGTTTTCTGCGTGTCGAAGAAATTTAATTAATTCAGGCGTGAACGTGGGAGTCCAATTTCGTCTCAATAACGAACAATATAAGATGTGAGGCGCGAATTCTTATTCAATCGCAAGATCCATTTGAACATTCAGAATCGATAATTAAATATCTGCTCTATTTGAATATGGCGATTTAATTATTTGCAACTGGCAACTTTGATTCCCGTGAGATGATTAATTAGCGCATCGCCTTCGAGGTGATGTCCATGGGTTGGGTCATTTGCGGAAGGCGCGTGGCGGAACCAAGTTGGTACATTTAATTAACGAGCGGCACCAATTAATTAGGCACCTGAAAGCATAATCCGTCTTCCTAGCAGTCTCGTCCCTTTGCGCAATGCCGCAAAAATCTTATTAACGCGAAAATTTATAATTCTTTTATTCGCATTGTGTGGCCGCTCCGATTTCATAAACAATAGAATTTATTGTTAAAGTAATATAAATCTTGATTCCAATCTCGTAAAGTCTTCTTTATTTAGGAAAATCTCGTAAACTCTTCTTTATTTAGGAAATTTATACGTACACGTGCTTGTGCTTGAATTAAAAGTCGAACAGCGAATTTTTAATGGACAACATTGCGGTTTGTCGATGAAAGTGGGTCGGCGAGATCGTACACGAGCTAAATTACGGCATCGCATTTAAGGTGGCGTACCTAATTAATTAAGTATCTCGGGAGAAAATTCGTCTTCCAACGCTTTGTAATGGGGTGCTTTGCGGGAACACTTAGAAAACTTAATAGCATAGGAAAAAGCGCTCTTTGTCCGCCCGACTCGTTTAGCATACAATGCGGCGAGTTTTCCCTCGAGTTTATTCGCCATTAATCGCCAAGTTAGATTCCTACTGTTTGTATCGGTTGTAAAATCGCGATATCCCAGCTGTTCGGTGTGTAGCAACCGAACGAGTTATCGAAACGTATACCGAATACTCGCGGACTTCGCACGAATACCTCGCGGATAAAAGTTTGCATTTCTGAATACCAATACCGTCAGCGAAAGTTTTCTTCTTTCCTTCTCTTTCCGCTGCTCCTTTCTTACCGGAGCACCTACTTGTAAGAATCTTATCGAAGGCGTTACTTCGAAATGAACTACCGATCGGATCGAGATTTCGGGAGAGGCAAAAAAAAAGCACATTGAGCGGTTGTGGCGTCGGCCAACGAATCCCGGGGATTTCGTTCTTTTGCGATAAGGGCGACGATGTCCGATAATCTCTTAGAGTAATGACTTTTTTTTAGGATCAATGATAACGATGGCTGATCGATGAGTGATAATCTCTTTGCGAGCTGTGGAAAATAGGATTGTTAATATTGGATTATTAATAATGATAATTCTAGACAGACTTATATACGTACATTTATTTATATATTTCTTTATAAATTTATTAAACTTTATTTGTTAGATTATTACTATAGAAATGTTAGTCACGCCAGTTATTAAAATGTCAATACTGTGCACTCGAAGTCGATTTGCTAGTTGGAAACTCGAGATTAACTTTATGATATATAGTTAATCCAATATTAACTTAGAAATTACTAGACAATATAAAGTTATAGCCGCTTCTTGTAAGAGGCACGATTCAATTGGCAGTTAATGTTGATTTATCTTCAATAGGATACTCGAGCACAGGTGTTTCAAGTAGAAGTTTCTTCCTTGATGGATACTTATTTAGAGATTGTAACGATTATTTTTTATTGCTCTATTATTTCTACGTGATAGAAAATGTCGCGTCGTTGTAGAAGAAGTTTTGATATATTTACCCGGCTGAAATTCAAGCCATGAGCCAATCTATACTTTTCTCTATTTTCTTTCATGCTATTGACACTCCTAAACATAGCACGTGATGCTTATCAACCCTCCAATTTCGATGCCATTACGGATAACATTTATTCGCGAATGCATGTATGCAATTCCAAATCGGTTAGACGCGTTTGAACGTAACCGCGTGTCTCGTGGAGTAAGCTCAAGCCCGTGTATCTGTGTGTCGCGTCGCGTATAGCGTTTCTAAACTCGTATCAAAGAGAAATCGGAACGTTGCAAACTTGTTCGAGCGAGCATTTTATACACAGTGACGGAAATGCCGCGTCGTTAGCTAAACTTAATCCTGCGACGCAAATATTGAAGCCGAATACAAAATTACGGGCCACGACGAAGCGAGGCGGCTGTCGATCTTAAGCGACATCGTTTGAATAAAATATCAATCCCCGAGTAAAACGTGAGGGGTCGCGAGGTATCGAATTTTACAATTTATGTCCCGCATACTTAAACGCGGTCTCATGTATAAATTATGGGCTAATCGTATTAAGCGGTAGCCGAGTCAGCTCCTCGGAAGGAGCATCTCCGATCGTAATTAACGCCCGTAACGATGCGATGACGCGATAGACGCAAATCTCCTAGCCAAGTCGGAACGTGAATCATCTCACAATCAGTCTTGAAAGAGAATTTATCATTCTAGATGCGTCGGGAATCGATTTATGGAATCGGAAATAACAGAGGGAGATACCGACGCTTTCGAAAATCGACGCAACAGTCAGAAAATTGCCATTTGATGTAGAAAATATTCTCAATACAATATATGAACTATTTTCATGGTGTATAGCATTGTACACGCGACTCACGCATGCGTGCGTGTGTACGTTCGCGTGCACGTCAATTTGCTCCGTCGCGTCGCGTCGGTCCTTTTTCTCATTTCGAGACGCGTGCCATCGGACTATGATGTGGAACGTCTACGTTTTTCAATTTCCTAATGGATACGTGCGGTAGCTATACGTTACTCAGCCGCGATCATTCAGCCGGGCTGATTGAAAATTGCGGGTGCAAGGCGTATCAAGGAATCGATAGGACCGATACGTTGACTGAGCCACTCGGTAACACATATATCCTCTTTTGTAGGCATTACTTCTTATATCGTAGCTTATGACAATATTACAATACGGTACGTACGATTACATCTCGAGAATTTATGAATTGGATTTGATGTTGCGCTACGTGATAAGAGCTAATTTTTTTTACAATGATTAAATTTTTGAAATGTTATATAGAGAAAACTAGATCTGCAAAATGGAAGATAAATATTAAAGACGTGTATGTTCATTTTATAAAAACGATACAAGTTAAAAGAGTCAATTTATCTGTAGGAATATTTAGATTCCTTTTTGGCTGCCTATAAAACGTCACTTTATTTGCATAAAATAAGGATGTGGTGTTATGAACGTCACATTATTGCACCCTCGTGTCATATCTGCGGAGCGAATATACGTGTCAGGCTACGCAAAGTATAATGTTATAGTAGATGATGCATGATAAAGCGTATAAACGCGAACAAAACGCAAAAGAATGTTGCGGGAGATGTGGATAGTGGCAATCGGAGTGATGGATGTAATACGCCGGTGTATTATTTAATGAGAAACGTTACAATCCGTTTTACAGAGAAGGCTTACAACTTCGAAATATACACAAATACATTACGTATAATACCTGTGCAAGAAGATTGCAATTATTATATAACTATTTCCGCAACATTATTCCTTGCACGTTATTAAATTAATATTCATTAGCGAAGAAAAAATATGTAAAATCAGAATAACAATAATTCTCCAGCTGTATATTAATATGAATATAGTGAAATTGTTTCTGAGACTTTATCTTAGTTTCTAAATGCTATCAACTGCATCATAAATGCTTCTCTGCATTTATGATGCAGTTGATAGCCTACTAAAAAGCAAATAATGCACCACGATAATTCTCTGCGCTGTACGCGATAATGAAATCGAATGCAATCGAAACGAGCTTAACTGCACTCAATTGTGATTTAAACGACTTTCCAGATTCGTTTTAATAAAAGTAGCTTGGCTGCAAATGATGCGCCTTATAGTATATAAGTAAAATCAGTTGCGCGAGACTTTATGGGACTCGGAGAGAAACCATGCTGTGATGCGAGTAGTTGCGGTCTGATGACAGTCAGACCGGAGAGCGCGGGTTGTAAAGGCGTCCTTTCGAACAGGTTGTCTCCGGCATGATATTACGTCGACGACACCGCTGCATCCGTGTTTATGGCTTACGACTAAATAACACAGCTTGCACCTTAAAGCTGGGTTTGAAGATCTTGCGCTCGCGGCGCAAGATCTTCACTCTTTTTCGCGAGATATGACGATGCAGTATTTTTCTCAATTCGTGAAGTCGCGCTCGTAAAATTCACGGTTTCATACACATCGTGTCGTATAATCTTCGAAGCATTTATGAAATATTTGATGTAATTAGTACATGTAATAGCAATGAATTGTATCAATAATAATGGAACACATCAGTAGTTTGCAAATTCGTATGAAAAACTGCTTATTGAGAATATTGCATATAATTAATAATTAACTATTATTAACCTAATATCTAATTAGATTAGTCGAATTTATATAAATCAAAATATTGAATACCCTGTAAACTTGTCCGCTATCGGCTATCGGACATCCGGTTTGTTATTACAAATCACCATGTTTTGAATAAATACAAAACGTCGAGCGGAAAATTTATGATAGGTACTGGGTAGAACGTACATATGCATCGATCCGATCTCGCGCATCACCTTAACGTACAAAAATTTTTCCCAGTGTTATCGCAGTACCGCAACAACGTTCGCTGTGTTTGCCCAGCGGTGTTTATCGAATGGAAAAATATGCTCATGGCAATTCCGGTAATGGTCGCGGGCGGAATCGTGCGCGGCGCCGCATCGTAAAAGCTACTCCACGCGAACGAGCATGCCTGTCGAATGTACACTTTTTAAAGCGCTGTGCACATTTCACCCGACGTTGTTGTATCCCGCCGCAACAACATTCGCCAGGTCATTCTTTGCGTACATACTCCGCAGATTCGTATGTACGACCGTCGTTTGTCGATGGATGAATACATATGCACCACGTTACCTTTCAACTCTTACCTCGCACTTTGATTTTTTTACGATCCGTATTTTTTTTGTACACATAACACGCGCATATACCTATTTACTCTTTGACAGACAGAATTTTTATTGAAATTATATATAATGGTGCATCTGCGTGATATATGTTACGTCAGAGAGATTATTTATTCAGAATAGATTTTTCTGTTGCGGCAAGATATCATAATTGGATGTAGTAAAAGTTTAGTATTAATATATAATTTTATTTTATTTTATCGATGCTTATCTGATTTCTCAAGGAAAGAATTTAATTAATAACATAAATAGTTTTTCGTTTGAGTATTCGATAATATCCTTACCGTGCAGCAGCATGAAGAGGGTGAAAATGTAGATCATTTTGAAAGGTTTGCATTGACCGGTCCCATTACCGCTATGTTGTAAATCCATTTCTAGTGCTTTCACAGTCCATTGTTTCTGATACATTTCACGTCAACCGCTTCTTCAAAGCTGCCAGCAATCGGCCGAGGGCGACGTGTTTTCCTGGTTGGCAATAAAAAGGAATTCACTTCGCTCACTGACAGTTGCAACACTTGGCCGCGTTATTTCCATCAGTCATTGATAATATCTTGCACTTTTGTATATTTAGCAAACCAAGAAGAAGATATTATGCTTATATAGGTCGAATAAAGTGTCTGCTCTTTTCTCGAGTTCTCGCAGAAATATCGATAACGATAAATCGTGAAATTGAGGATAAAATAAAAATCGTATATATTTTACATTTCCTCAGTAGAGTAATTAAACCCATGTATGTAAAAGAGATCTTTTTAAATATTATATGACTAGCACGAGCGTAGAAATTAATACGAGAAAACCATCATCGCTATAATCAAGTTAATCTCATATCACATACAATGGTACACTTAATATTTTCCCGAATTATGCAACGGACCATCATGAACGAGCGCGCGCACGCGCGCGTGTGTGTACGCAATTATTCAGGAAAGTAATTACTTCTGCCGCGATTATGATTTCAAGCACTGACGGAGCAAAAAGAGGGGCAAGAGTGTTTAATCGCGTTGCGCGTGATGTCGTTTCTATTCGCTGTTAAAAAAGTGTACGTGTTATTTGCTCTCGTGTGAACCACGCGAGCAGCGAGATCAACAAATGTGGACCAAATGCGCGACATATGTTACCGGTCCTCGGGTAAGTTTACATTAAGTGACGCGCTGCGGAATGGTCGATTGAAAACGAACGTGATACGGTTTCAATTGCATTCACGCATTACCCGATCGGGTGTTACTGGCCGGCAAATCATAATCGACAGAACTAATTCGGTATGCACACAACACGGCTAGGGATATTAATTTCACTTGTCATTGGATTTCAGTGAATGCGTCCGTATATCCGCGCGTGCGAGGTAGATTCTGCTATAAACTGATCTTGCTACAATGAGGATGGATATATAGTTTAATCGAAAACTATTGAGCCATATTGCCAAGCATTGAAGAATTGATCGTTTTAATCACAATATGACAATACGATTATATGCATTGATATTGATAATAATATTAAATATATACTTTTTTATTTTTAACGCTACATCGCAGATAATCAGAAGCTGAATATTGGATTTTAATATGAACGTATTTCATGGTGAAGAATAAAGATATTTATTCAAACTGTGTAACATTTTGCTTTCAAACTTGTAATTGCTTATATATTGCATGAAATGTATGATATTAATAAATTTCAAAAACTCACACACATGCGAAGGATTCTCTCGAAGGACGATCAATTATTTGGGAGCAAAAATACGCTTCACGGAAAATGTTGAATGGGACTTGTAAAATAGCGATTTATATGTACGCGCAGCATATATCCCACGAAATATTCATGAGACATCGACTACGCCGAAGCGGTCACGTGTTCGCTTTTTTGACGATTCATGTTTTCGTTCTTCCTGCGCGTGGAGAATTCATGCGTGCGTCCAGTAAAACACAGAAAATACTCATGATTAATATATCGCAATTTAACGACCGGTCTCACGTTAATTTAATTTATATACGACCACGTTTTCGCGTCTAATTTTCAAAATCGCTCGACATACTTGTTCGTCATTGTACCATCGAATGCACTGTCCGTTACCGAGAGGAAACGTTTCACAAATCTGTCTTCACGTGCAGCGGGCCACACACCTTTTCGCCCTTATCACCTGTCATGAATGAACGACCGAGCGACAAGACCCGCGCAATCACGGAGAGAGAACCGGGGCGTCACTAAATCCTTCCAGCGCAGCTGGTCCGTACTTCCACGTGGGCGACTGCAGCTCTCGCGCGAGGTGCATCTTCGCGGGGATCCTGTGTCGCCGGTGGGTGACGTACGATCGTTGCGAAAGAGCTAGGTGGGACCGCGCGCCACTTCCGTCCTTCTAAAATGCCGTTCATTCATCATGCCGCACTAACACTAACGCGGCTCGTTACACCGCGCCACACCGCGCCGCGAATAACACCTTCACTCACAGACAGCGGAGGGACGCAGAGGGTGTTATGCACCCGGTGTCGTATATGCACCCCGTTCGCGAAAGGGGGCGATAGGTGGGAGGAGGAGGGGTACAACGAGAGGTCATGCGAAGAGGTCGCGGGGTAGACAGGGGACGATAAGGGGGTAGGGAGCGAGAGGGAGAGATAGGTGCGTAAAGAGACCGGTGGGCGAAATGCTGCCGTGGTGGAGACCGCGACCCAACTGCGCCAGCGCTTAGCTAGATATCAGCCCCCGACCACCGACGTCAACTCTTACCACCACCCCCCGCTGCGATACCCAACCATGCCGGCTTTCACCCACCCGCGTGCCACCCGTTGTGCGCGCCGTCATAGTCCCACCGTCGCGTCGTCGGCTGGTTCAGGCTGGTTGATTGTGAGGACGGTTGGCGTTCGCGCGATGGCATTTCCATTACTGCCGCGGACATTGTCATCGATGACTTTTGTGTCGCGCGGCGCTGGCCGTCGCCACGCGCCCGCTATTCTTGTGCCGCAAGGTTATTAAGGTTGTTAGCTGGGTAAAAGCGCGTGTAGGGCTACAAACTGCTGTTATTGCCTGTCTCGAGCTTGCCAATGGCTGTCCGCGATATTTAACACCGGCGCTAGAAAACGGTATGGTATCGACGGTGAAATAAAATTTATTGGCTTGGCTCGGAAATACTTCGGGCATCGCAATTTTTGGTGAACGTAACGCTTTTTCAGTGGTTTGTCATTTTGACAGGTCTGGCAGTTGCACTTAATCTACACCGATCGGTCATTTATATGTATTGGTAATTTTTACTTTCAAAATCTTCAGATTGAGATATTCGATTTTTATTATTATATATTTCAATATAATCCCATTGTTGCGCGGTTGTAAAATATGACAGTAGTTTTTACAAAATGTCATAAATTTCGATCTAGTGATATTACACCTAAAAAAAAATATAAGATTACACTACGATACATTTTTTAAATTAATATATGTATATTTATTACATTTTTTATTTATGAATATTTACTATTGTAAAAGGTATCGTCGAAATTTTTATGATTCAAATATTGTTGGCAATTTCCTCTATATAATTATCAGAAATTTTTTAAACTCTGTATTACACAAAGTTTAAACTTAAATTCTATTCTGAATATTAATACAGTATTATTATCAATTAGTGAAGTTACATCAAAATTATAATTATAATTAAATCTCATTTACATGAAAAAGTGATAATACTTAGGCAATTCTGTAAATTTATGGCAGATCAACTGTTAATTTTTTCGGAAAATGTAATTTTATTATTGATATAATTACTAGTAAATCATATAGGGAATCTTGCTTGTTATTGTTTTTTAGCTTGCTTATACATAACAGCGGATAAAGTATTATTATAGTAAAGTTCTTTTTGCTGCTACAATCGCGATGAATACACGCATATTTTACCTTTTGAATAATGAAGCGGATTGTCTTTTTTTTTCTTATATACCGTATTCGCAATTTATATTGCTGGAAAATCGCAAACTCTCGCAAAGCCAGCGACTTAAAAGTTTTTCTCCGTAATTTTCTGAATACCAAATTCTTTCTCATCGATTATCCGCGTTTTATTCAACTTTATTTCCTTGTTGTTTTCACTGGATTTTCCTACAGTTGGACATTTGAAGATGTTCTTCGTGTAAAATGCGGAACGTTTCTCGCTTGAATACTTCGAGGAAAGTAGCGTGTTAAAAAAGCATGTCTCTCCCTTAGTATCGTATCGATCATCGATGTCTTAGGAGGGTCTCGAGATCCAGCCGTCCTGGATTCGCGTTCACGGCGCAGTGCACAAGCCGTAAACTCGTAAATACCGAGATGTGGGTGAAGGCGTTCGAGCGAGGGCACGGAGCAATTTTCGCCGTATCTTGCAATTTTCATGCAGTTGCAAATGGTTGTGTACGGCCCGCCGAGAAGGTGAAGCACGCTTCGCAGGTGTTTGCAACTTGGGCGTGCCGCACGATGATGACCTCGTTAAACGCCTTTTAATCCCGTATCAAAACCTTCAGCTAGCTCTCGCGTAAAACAGTTTTCCGACATATATTTTCCCTCTCTGTAATAGACGCAATGAAGTAGAACGCGGATTTTTGGATTTCTCAACAAACAAAATCAAGAGATTTCTGCATGAAAAATTTAATCAATTAGTGTTCCATTAAGTGAATTTTTAATTATTCAGTTTCCTGTAGGATTTGCGTGTTTTTCAAAAAGATTTTCTTTTAATCATACTGAAAATACGTGACTTCCTATTTTAAAACAACCACCACGGTTTCGATACACAAACATGATACTCCACTGACTTTCCCAAGAAATCTGATACCCGTCCTATCTGCATGCAGTAACAATTAAGCGCATTAGTGTGGTCGGTGCAAATGTTATGGCGAAACTTTGCGGAAGGTATGTTGCCGTCGGAGTGGCCGTCGTCGCGGCGTTAGTTGGTAGTCTTTGTGGCAGTAACTATTTCTAGTTTACGCCGACATTCCACTTACGGCTTCAATCTGTGAGCGAGGATCAGAAGGCGGACTGCGCGTTAATGTTTGCGGCTGAAAGGGATACGGATCGCAGATTGCACTCTCTATGACTCGGCACTACACTATCGGCAAGCATTGGACGGTGCGATATCGTGCGATGCAAATTTGCCATCGCATCCCGTAACGCTATCGTTCCTACGGCTGCGAGCTTCGACATAATTTGTCTGTAATTTGCAAGAGTGCGATTATTTCGAGCCACGCTTATTCTTATTTGCATTCTTGACGATTGTTTAATGTAGATTTTGACCGCGTGATTTTGAGTAAATTATAATCCGAGCAGGGATAATTACAGTTGACATTTGTTTATTATTGTAATGTAAGTTGGAATTTAAATTGGAATTTTTTTCTCCGTCTTTTGGGGTTACCTTGTGAAAATGTTGAATATTAAATTTAGAAGAAACATCTATAATTTTTTCTATATATAAAGCACATACAAATACACAATCATCACTCTATAAGTAATGAATTAATATTCTCACCGATACTGCGTGCAGCAAATTGAAACTAATCACTGAGTCACGTACTCGCGGATTGATTAAGATCCCAGAGAATTATGTAGGTAGTGAATGGCTTGTAATCTCCCAAGATTATGCCGATATCCCTATCGAGAAACTACGATAGCGGCGCGCGTAAAGCGCAGACTGGTTTAAGATTCGATTTTGACAAACCGATGATTTGCTCCGAACATAATAAGCTTAACATCGTTATGCAAATGTTACGCTGCACGAGTTTGCAAACAATTAAGTATTTTCGCGCGGTGCGTGAGACGCCTGTGTACTTGCCAATTACGATGCGATGTAATAAGTTTTACATAGTTTCCGCGTGTCGCCGACGTTTCTGACAAACAAGAACGGCGGTAGCGCGAGACTCGGATCAATATTAAATAATATACACGAAGACATTGTGCGTACACCGTTGTGTCCTGAAAGAAATTAGAGCAAGCTGTACAAAATTCCAATCAGTCTTCACGCTTTATTTTTAAAATACTATTGATAATTCATTCATTTTATGGCGCAACAGTCCGAGTCGGACCTAGATCTCCCCCAAAGTCATGTGCTTGTGGTGCGCACGCAGGTTGTACACAAGCACAGGGACCTACAGTTTAACGCCGAATCCGAACGGCAAGGCTATTGATAATATCGATGCAAATTTAATTTCAAATTTAATCGTCAAACTTTCTGTATATCTCTGTAATCCATATTAATTGTCGTATTCATAAACGTTATGATTAATATAGATTACGGAAAGATGATCTGTCGCAACAGTAAATTACGACCTTATATAAACAAAGAGTGGGCTTTATTTAAGCTTCATATTTCATGATTATCATCGCTTGAACCATATGCATTGTCATACTTTAGAGAGAAAAATGATTTTTGGCCAGAGTGAATTATCTTATGTCGCTCAATATTTGCTCGGAAAACGCCTTTTATATGATAGCGAAGAATATAATGCATTGCAGTTGCTATCCCGTCTCATCGGTTTACCCCAAAACGATGTAAAAATATCGCTCACGCGAGGCTCATTAGCATTTAGAGTGGAGAGAGATTTATTCTCTGACTGTGACTGCTGGATCACGACACGGCATGCATAGGATTATCTTCGAGGACCTGGACAATAGTGACCTAATCTATTTACAAAGGAAACGAGGTACTTTCAAGGGGGCGATTCTGAGTAGTAGTGTCGTTTCTCTCGCGTCGCGCCGCTTCGGGATTTTACGTTTCAGCGATCGTTTCCGTGCCTTAGGAGTCACGTAAGGGCAATGAGATAACGACAATCTTTTATCTCCGCGATCGGAACCCGATATAATTCCCGCGCGTTTATTTTCCGCATGGACACGTGGTGGAATCACGGTTCGCAATTGAATCGCGCGTTGTTAAAAACTGATAACTGGAAACACGTACAAATTACTGTCGTTAAGCTTCACGATACATTAAGCAATTCGCGGTAACTGAGCCGATTTATTGTCGAATAAAATTGCAGGGTCTTCTTTGACATTTCAGTTTCATTATTATCGCGCGTATTCGCAGTTTAGAGCTGCCAAATGCAACCCGATTTGAGCTAATTACTTTCAATATGCGAAAATAATTGTGTGATGCGTAAATATAACCACGAGCGAACATTTATCGCGTTTATTGCGGATACCAAAGTCAATATTAGCAATAAAAGCATTTAATTTAGCCAGCATGGTGATTGGCAATATCGTGTAACTTTACAACACATATCTAAATCATAAACTATCATATAATTTATATTTTGATTTATATTTTATCTTGAAAGGACGAAATATATATATTCAACTGCAAAGTAGTCTAAAAAATAAAAACGTAACGTGTCTCTCATCAGAAAAAATAAATACAAATTATGAGATATTCCGGAACATTTAAAAGCATGAAAAGCATATCTAAAACCATCGATAAAACTCGAGCGCCTTAAGAATTGACAATTGCTTGCCAATTTTTGCTTCAGAGCTCTCCGTGGCAAAAGCACACGACTCACAATAAACGATGTCGCGATAAACGGACGCGCGCGCATTACGACGTCGAAGTTATTCACACCAATGTAACTGCTTTGTATTTGCAACGCGTAGTCGAGCGGGGGCGATTATATCACACAGGTCGTGGAAATCCAGGCATTCTTGGTGAACGCCATATGTCGCCCAGACTAGCAATCTCGGAGGGCGTGCTTTGCGCACGGTACGCGAGAAGTTACAGCTCGCCGTTCAAAGCAGATTGTCGTTAGTAGTCGGTGTACATATGCGCTACTTGGCACCAGGTACTGGACCTGCAAAGCCCTTTCCTTTCCTCCTCTGTGGCCACATCGCTAACTCTCTGTCGAAGATTCGCCAACCACGAATCCGTGTTCGTGAAAGAAGAGTAATGTATTTGAGCGACGTTTCTCTTTTGTGATGGAAATTTAATTATCATCTTGTTAACCATTCTCCCTTCTCTCTAAAGTCTGGCTGAATGCCAATGATTCGCTTTCTTTGTTACGTATTCTGGTACAAGCATATAATAAAAGTTGCTTTATATACGGACGTACGTGTGCATATTCATTGAAATTATATATTCTGTACGCTATTATGCATTTATGAAATTATAAAAATTGATATATATGATGTTGACAGCATAATTGGAAGTACTTCTTTAATCTAAATAAAATACAGAATTATTTTTAATTTCGATTAGCTTTAAGTGATCTTTCATGAAATAAAATATAAATACAGAAACAGAATATTTAATGCTTAAAATTTGAAGTTAAAAAAAAAGAATGAAAAGATTGCTTCTGAAGAACAATTAGCTTCAAATTTCTTTGCTTCTTTCTCTCTCGAGTAATTCGTATAAACACACATATACAGACACATACACATTTTATGAAATGCAATTAACATAAAATTATTCTCTTTTTACTTACTATCTCATTATTTTATACCGATACAATTTTTTTGAAATTTATGTGAAAATGTTTCCTTTTTACTTTGATCGATACGATTTAATAAAAAGCGAACGAATGGCGACCGAACACATTTCTCGTTACTCTTGATAATGACATCGCCACAATCCGCGTGCAAAAGTCGCTCACGTTCGAATGCTGGGGAAAAAATCCATCGATCCGAGATATAGACAAGTCGAACGGTGCGACGTTACACAGTCACGTTTTCTGTGGGAAACTCTCTTATAGTGATTGTATTCGACAGAACGGCTCGTTAATCGTCGTTCACCGGGTTGAGCTTTCGGTTTTTTTTTTTCACGGGTCTTTGAAACGCGGTGCCATTCACGTTCCCGATATCGACATACGCCCGCTGGCTAAAAAAAAAAGGAAAATGTGGAACGTACATCCTGTACGGTCGACAGTCGGAGAAAGAAAAAAAAAAGAGAACGAAAAGAGAATCAAATGGGAGATTTTTGCGTGGAGTGCGAAGAGCGTTTGATTTCGAGGGAAGAAATCAATCGTTCCTGAAAGCGCGATAGATTTTCGGCGTGAAATCCAAGCCTTACCTATGCCGCGATTGCTGACGATAATTTTTTTTCAACATCGGTGTATCTTTATTTTTATCCGAGCCGAGTTTGATTGGTTGCATTGCACCGTTCATACAGAATGGGGAGAAGTTCATATGTCATATAAAAGTAACGCTATGTTACGTACGGAAATTTTATATTTCCGACGACGCACGTTAAAAGTTTTGAACGCTTAGACGACGCACGCTAGGCTCGGAATTCCGAGGAAACGGCCGGATTAGTGTAAATGTTTAGATTATCTTATCGGAGTCCGTTGAAGGGCTGGGGGCCAGATGGGCCCAAAACTACGCTTCTAGAATATTCTAGAAGCTTCTAGAATACCTCCCCCCTTAAGACGCGTAGGAAAAAGGCGGGAATCTCGCGCGGGAGATTCCGGTCTTTTTCGGGTATAAATAGGGCGGAAAAACGCCGCGAAAAGCAGATAAGTTTTAACTTTGGTCTTGACTAGACGTAATTCTCAGACTCTCTCCTAACCTTATTCGATTTCCTACGTTCCGCTATACGCTAAGTTCGAGCATTCGCGCTCAATTCTGGGACTTAGTCCCTACACTCTCATACCTTATAAGACCGCGCTTCACGCACAAGTTGTATTGAGATTTATAGAATAAAGGTAAGATAAGTTTAAAAGGGAACAAGTGTAAAAATCTGGAATCTCATTTCGTAATTTTAATCAATAAATCGATCACTTCTAAGATTCGACTCGCAGTTGTCGCTGACAAAGCGTGGCGATCTGTGCTGGGGCGCTGACGAAGAGTGTGGCGATCCAGTACTTTCGCTGCCGAAAGCGTGGCGATAACGGAGTTGGTTCTCAGAAAAAGATAATAATTTCGACAAATTCCCGAAAGTGAATTTGACCTCTACGCTGACGATCTGAGCGCTGACGAAGAGTGTGGCGAGCAGAGGGTGTGGCGGATTGGTTTTGAGCGCTGCCGAAGAGTGTGGCGAGCTTAAAATTCATTTTCGTGAACGCGGCTGAATGACGAAGAAAGGAGGTAGGCGCGTTCGTATTAAACGAATCAGATTCCAGATCAAGCAAGCAGTCATTTCTAATCAAGATCCTCTCCCCTTCCTCCAACAATTGCAACAGCTAGAAAACGCACCCTCCTTTAAACCTATTCCTGTCGATTTCGACGTTGATTATCCTAATTATAACCAAATAAATAAAGTTGATCCTCGTTACCATACGTATAAACTTAGATATCTTTTCGGTCCCGAATAGTAAATATAATAATAATATCCTCCACACGACTTGTCCAAATCCCTGGTAAATTGCTTAAATGCATTGACCAAAAAACGGACGAACTATAACAGTCAGAACGTGACAGCTACATGCAGTTACAGAAATTGTTACTTTTCTATATTTCTCTCGATTTGAATAACACGTTTCAGTTTACATATGCAGGAATTGCAGTTTCAAATTTATAAAGTCGGTGTGTTACGAGATTTATTATTCTTACCCGTCTTGCGATTAATTTTCTATCTTTTATTGGCACAGACTCTCCTGATGTTTATAAATTTTATGAACTAGCTGGATGTTTTCGTCGTTAAAATAATTGATGACTTAGAAAATTGTTTCCGCATGTTAAACGCGTGCTCGATAAGCCGGCATATAGTTTCAAAACTGTTTCCTGATGTTCCGAATGTATCACGAGTCAGGAAATTGGTGGACACTGGAGGATTTGGCGACTGTCCCGAAACGCGGTCAGGAACCGAGAGAATCGAAAATATCGCCACGCTCTTAACGAGCTGTACGTGCTTCGTGCTATCGCGTTCGTCCGCACTGAAAATAAATTTGCGAAATCGAATCAAACGCCGAAAGAGACGCGTAATGGAATCTATTAGAGCGAATTTTGCCGTTCGATTCTGTCCGCGCTCGCGGATGCTCTATAAGCGTAACACGCATCGTCGTAAAACTTTAACGGTCCGACCATGAGATTTAGTGGAATGACATAAATCCCTTCATCGTCATGAAAAATATAATTACTTATTCGATAAAGAACGAGCATTTGTACATATTAAATTATAATTATTACATTTAGTATTTGATATAAATTCTTTTCTAGACACTCTCTGTTATTTATGATTCATACAGTGACATGATTTATTCAATAACATTGATTTTGTTATTCAACGAAATGAAAGCTTCGATTTTATTCTTGAATTTTTATTTCCGCGCACATATAATCTTTGCTTGTTGCAGTCAAATGCAATATTAAAAATCCTAATTTTACTTTGCTCGAGCATTCGTCAATTTTTAACCGTAAGCCGTACTTTAAATTGTTAAGAGACGAAGAAATCGGGCAACTGAGAACAACTGAGTATGTTTTTTTGGAAAAACGGCGGAAGTGACTCGCGGAACAGGACGTAAGAGATGGAGGAAAGAGCGGAGAAAGATGAAGAGGAGTTACGAGATACAAGGACATGTTCGTCCGACGTCTTATTTTACTTTTCGGCCGCGCGTATTTGTAAAAGAGAGAAAAGGTGAAGCCATTGCGTAGCTTTGATGCAATTCGGAAGACTCGTAACTGACATTCAAAAGGGCAGCTAACGTCCGTATGATACCCACTTGGCTATCGTCCAACGTTCTCATCCGGTTAAACGAAGCGCGTCTTCTATCATGTCTATTTCTCTCCTTTTCATGTTATATGGTCGTCGTCCCATCGTCCGCCGCTTTCTAGCAGCACGGATACCAGCTTGTTTTACTATCATTCCTCGTCCTCGAACCGAAACGTCGCGGACGTGATCCACGTATACACACGTGCGCCTTGGTAGCTCTATTTCTCCCTACATGTGCGCCGGGGCTGATTCGAAAGCAAATACTTTGAAAGTACGCGAGACGGTCGCCGTTTCTCGACGTCGTCGATCTCTCGCAGCCCTGTTCTCTACCCTGTTTAGGAGGGTAGCCCCGGAGTAATTCTGTGTCGTCCATCCGTTTGTACCGGAAGCCCGGGGAATCTCCGACCGCCGGGGTCGGGCCACCGATAGAACAACCTTCTTCCACGTTCTATCGGCGTTTCCGTCCGGCGCTATTATAGATAAAAGCGGCCGCTGGTAAATTGTTGTTTCGATTGGACCGCGAGCGCCTTCTGTTCCATTATTTTCGACGCTCTTCCACCATCGGACCCGACGGACTTTAAGGCATTTTATCTCGAATTTTTCTATTCTACCCGCTCGTCGACTTTTCGCTGGGCATTTTTCTTCTCGCGCGTCGTCGTTATTCGTTCTCACGGACGGTCGGGAACGTGGAGAGCGTGATAAATTGCGCGGGGAATTGAGATAAATATTGCACGAATTAATTTGTTGCGCACGTCGGATTTCGCGTATCGAGAAATCGTTAGTGTTATTTCGAATCACTGTGATCCGATATTTTCGCACTTTGGATTAACTTCCTCCTCTGGACGCTTACGTCTTCTTTAAAAATTCATTAATGCCATTCTCTTATAACTTGTTGAGATAATTTAGAATTACTGCCATTCGCAAGTTGCGCTGCCGAAGTCATTTTCCTGGCGGAGAAGATATCAATGCGACCGATAAATCATCGCGTAGCATTGTCGACGTTGCAAGCTGGCGCGAAATCGATGCTTGATCATTAACGAGATTTATACAGAAATCGACGCGTTTCTTTGCGCCCAGTCGAGCCCCACTCGGCCACTGTATTCAGCGCAATCCGGTCCTCCCTCGTGAAAAATTAAAGATCCCGGCGCGTCGCCCTTTTTTCCCGAGCATTTATCAAGCCCACGGAGCCGTAGAAACTGCACGAGCTGCAGAACGTAATCTTGAACAATTCGAAGAATACCGGACGATTTCCTCGCCCCATTTCTGCCGCTTCAACGTTTTCGCCCGCCCGTCGCTCGCCGCTCCGAGGCCCCAGCCGTCATTATTATCTTTTTAAAACGTCCCGGTCCAATCTAATTTCCAATCCTCAATGTTATCGCTTGAAATTTTTGTCTCTGTCGCGTGCAACGCGACAAAAAATAAATAAAATATATTTTTACCACTGGAAAAACAGCAAAAACAAAGTATCTTATCGATACAAATGGTTTTTTTCAAGGTAGATATTTTGTTCTTATTTTGAAAGTTTTGTTTTCCAATTATATTTTATCTTAAAATGATGTGTGAAAAGACATAAAATATACAAATCTACTGTGCGAGAAAACTTTTACAGTCAGAGTTAATAAAATATAAACTAAGATAAAGTAATCCCAGACTACAGGTGTTCCGTTAAAATAATAAAATTGATCATAATGCGCCGCTTAATTATACAAGCATGTTTAAAACTCTAGTTAGATAACAAATTACTGTCGCTTACGGAATAGAAGAATAAAGTAACTTTAACAAAACAATTTTACATAGTCGACACGCAAGTAAGCAAGTTGTACTTTACCGGAGAAAATACGCAAAGAGATTAAGAGTCAAAAGTACGCAACTTTAACGTAGTTACACCTATAAAAACGCATAACACACACCGTTCTATCCTCATTTGGACTTTAATAAACACTAGTTTTAATTACCTGGATTTCGTGTGCTTAACCAGCGCCATTAAGACCGTACGCGGTGATTTTTTATCCGGCTTTGTTTTCGTTTGCTTTTACGTGAATGTCAAGATAATTAATCACATTTAATACCGTTGATGTTTAAAGAGGATTAGGGAAATCCTGGTAGCGCGGCTTGTTACGACAGAAATAATGGAGCGTCGTGCGCCTCGATCGAGTGTCGGCTGTGTGATAAGCAACTTTCCTTCACCTGGGAATATAGTTCGCAGGAAGTTGCGATAACCTTGGTTCCACTGGGATATCGAGCTAATTTGCTTAGGCAAGGTGTTTAAATATCTCCGGATATCAGAGTGATTTTCAATCAAAAGCAGGATCGTCACGGGAGATGATAATTTCACATTACGTCTCGTTATGTCAAGAGTGTTAACTAAACGCGGTAATTGCTCTATACTGAAACAGTACATTAAATTACCCACATATTACATTAATCCATTCTCAAAAGTGATGTAAACCGATATACGTTTTCGTTATTGTGCGACAGCATCGATTAGCAGCTGACATTCGCAACACGTATTCGTATATATAAATATTTAATCGTATAGTAAATATATGTTTTAACAGTCTTAATACTTAGCCATCTAGAAAAGCGGATTATCGTAATATGCTTTTACACGCTTATTAGGACATATATTTTTTTAGAAATTTTCGCTCTGTCGTCCGGATCGGAAGTTGTTAAGATAAAAGCCGTTATTATACCAGTAATTACAGAATTGTACGAAAAATTATGGGGCGCTCGGCAGAAACTTGGCACACGGTTGACAGGTTTACGATGACTATCGGGAAACATGAAAACGATAAATTACGGCCAGGCATTGCGGCGTACCACGTATTTTCCGCCGCGAGCGAACTCAATAATCCGCTTGTATCGGATGCGATGACTCCGTCGAGCGATCATTTGCGACGATTGTTGTAACTGATTGACTGCACGTGTAATTTTCAATGGATGGACCCTCTTCGCAAGATTGCGTCTGCACTTTCAATTAAGCTTTAAAAAAAAACAAAGGAAAAGGAAACAATATACATTTTTAATTTTTTCCATCAAAACATCATTAAGACGTTCAATTTTGCGGAAAATGTTTGCTTTTTAATATCGGACTTTTCTTGTACTTTAGCTTCTAGAATAATTTAGATTTAATGGACGTCACATCAAGTGGCTTATTACTCCGCTCAATTAATTTTCCACGTTTGCCGTGTCAAACGATTTCTGCACATTTGATTTTTGAATAACAGTTTGTAAAATATGTTCTTTTCGCTCGCTATTTCGTGGCATGTTGTATTTAAGGGTCTTACATAGTAGGTACACGAGAGAGACGAAGCAACCGCGAATCGCAGTCTTGAGTTATACCGACGCAACGTTAACACTCCAAAGTTCGTGCATGCCGACTGTCACAATTACTCGCGCACGGAACAAACACGAGACAGACATTGAGTTGTGTGGTTCACCATTGATTGCATAGCTCTACCGATTGTGTGTATATATTCTAATACGGAGGAACGTACACGCATCTGTCGGTCGTAGCTACAGCAGTCCGGTGAAACCGTCGGTTTGTTTCATGTTCCGAATTGACATATATATCTTCTCTCCCTCCCGATACCAGCAGCAGCAGCAGCAGCGGTAGCAGCAGCAGCAGCAGCGGTAGCAGAAGCAGCAGCTGCAGTTCAACCACGAGTCCGAGTCGAGCACCTACTTACTTGAAACTATCAGCTCAACTGTCAAACTGGAGTTGATAATGTAGTCGACCACAATAGTAGCCCGCCTCGAGTAACTCCCGCGCGCAGCACGGAACAGAGAAGAGATCAGTAACTACCCGTAACTTCGCGAGAAGCTTAAGAATCGAAGAACTCGCGCGGGAGGAGCTTACACCCCCACGAGCTTATAAGAGCGTCCCGAAGTATGTACACCATATGAATTATGGACCAGGCGACGAGGGAGACGTATCTTCGAGTTATGCAAAACCTGGTTCTCGATGCACCCCACCTTCGATGACATGCTCGTGCATATACTGTCTCGGCGCATCCATAAAGTCAACACCAATCTTTTTAGACTTATGCCGCCGTAGGATAAAATTACGCCTACTTCTTTATCCAGCTCGTAGACGCTTACGCAATTTTAGGAGAGAGAATGGCAAATTTAGAAAATTATTACACTATAAAGACAATAAATAAATTTTGTTATATAAATTTTATTATATATTTGTTATAATTACTATTTAATAACAAAATTATATTTATTATTTTTATAGCATAATTTTCTAAATTTGCCATATACAGATATAATGTGAGATATATATTTTTACTATCATATGACAGCTTTTAATTCTGCATATTTATACTTTTGTTGACAAAATTTATATGTGATAAATCCATGACGTGATAAATTTACGACGTGAGGCAGCGAGATAAGCAAAAATTCAAATTCCATAGGAATTTGCATAATTGCGCTCCTAAGATGGCATAAGTTTGTCGCACATGCTAAATCCACTAAAGCATCGAGCTCGTACAGCATCGATAAGAAATTTAGGTCGTGCCCGGAACGAAATCAGTCTGGGTATCAAACTAGAGTCGATAATATAGTCAGTCGATGGAGCGCGATGGCATAACTTTCGTTCGAGGAGAGATCAGTAACAACTCGCAACTCCCCGGGAAAGCTTAAGAATTCGAGAAAGCCTCGGGCTTATAAGAGCCGCCTCTGCTTCGAAGTATGTACTTCGATGCATGAATTATGCACCAGAAGACGTACGAGAGACATATCTTTGGGTTATGCAAAATTTGCTGTAGTCGGCTCAGTCTTTCTCGTTTCCTCTCTCTCTTTCTCTCTTTATCTTTTTCTCCGCGTTTCCGCTTATACTCGATGATATACATTCTTCGCATTTTGATAAAGATGCGCGTTTTTATTCGGCGCGCTATTCGATATTGACGACTGAAATTTGAATCCTCTCATCAAAAGATTATGCTAGGAACCAACATTATAATATTTTCTTTTGATCATTCTTTTGAGCTCAGGATAAAAACCTTAAAAAGATAGTTTTGACCTTTATGATGTAAAACGCAAAAAGATATAGGTATTACATATTTATATTTTGTGAAATGTGTAGAAACAGTGCAGAAATTTCTTTATCGGATATCTTCGATTCGTAGTAAAAAACTTGAATAAAGATTAGATCTGTGCACTCGATTTAGTAATAAAAGAAAATCTTTATACACTTTTTGTGATACTTATAAAATATTATAAAATATATACATGAAAATAAATAATATAATCGAGAATATAATATATAGTGTAACCCAAAATTATTAAATTTTAACATTTTGTTGACATTTAAATATAATACATGTAATTGTATATATATATGAATGTAAAATTAAAAGTATTTTTGTAATTAATTTCATAATTTTTTATTAATTTAATTAATAAAAAATTTGCTTTATAGTTTTTCAATTAATTTACCATTCTGTAGAGAAAATATATTCGATAATGTGATATCGCACATATTATAACAGCCATATTATACGTGTTATTGTAAAATAATGAATCACATTTCAATCAGGTTAAAAAATGTTACGTTAAATAGATAAAACAAGACAACACATTAATAATCTCTTATCAAAATGGCATAAGTACTTTTTAAAAAAGAAGTAAACTTTATTCTTTTTAAATATTAAACATTATACACGACAACAGTATACATATATCGAAACTGATTTGTAACTCAAAGAGCAACACATTAAATGTGAAGTTATTTTATAAAATATTTTAAATAATATTTTAAATTGACAAGTCAGTTAGCGCGAAGTTTGTTTTTGTGTCGTATAGCACGTCGCTACGTACCCAAACCATAGACATAGTATATCTAGACCGAGCGGTCTATTGTTTTCCATTGTTAGAATACGTCAGAAAATAGAAAGGGAGCTGCTGTACGATCACCACCCTGTCTTTTTCTATCGAACTCGTCAGACGAAGACAGAATGGTGATACAAAGCATGCTATCTCTATCTAATATTTGACGACCGCCACTCCTCAATATTCGGTCTAGATATACTATGTATATGACCCAAACTCACCGTGTTTATCATTTGCATTGCAACATTCGGGAAAAGCAGTAGTGCGAGCTATTCCGCACACCATTGCTCGAAACGTGATCATTTTCTACGAATAATTAATATTTATTAACCAGTATGATCAAGTAAGTTTTACAATTAATTATTTGTAAATGTTTTTTTGCACCTCTCTTTATCGAAGGAAATATCTCATATGATTTGTCTATTTTAACAAGAAAGCGATAAAAAACATAATTTATTGATTTACGTTTTTTTCGGATAATTCTTTCTTTAAAAGCGCACATTTTTCTCGCGCTTTGAATTTCTTATCGATATAAAAGTAATTTGTTTATCATTTTTATATTGAATATTCATAATAATGAAATAATACGAAATAATAAAACGAAGTAAGCAAACGCCGAGTCGAGTGATATACCTAAGTTGCGAGATGGAATTATAATACGTATATTTCACTTATTAATAACGTGGGAGGGAAGAGGATTGTAACGATTCTCATCACGGGGAGTTATTTTTTATCAGTTCCGCGGATCTATCTATGATGCCTAGGTCGGGCCTCGTTAAAAATTTTGTGGTTTTCTTTGCAGGGAATAATGGTTTTCTTGATTCCTGAAAACTTTTGTAATAAGTTAACGACAACAATTATATATGTTTTAAAATCGAATTATGAGATTAGTACATTATGAGAGAAAATTTTATTCTTCTTCCATTATATGTTCTCCTCTCGGTATTAATAATAGCATTAAAGAGTGAACATGGATATAGCAATTTATAGATAAATCTCAATTATGAAGAAAACAAATTTAAATCATAATAAGTTTGATAAGGGTTATGGTTACGAATGAAAATATTTAATTCTTTAATTTTTGGTTTCTTTTAAGAGACCATTTTCAGACAATGCACATCCTGTCACTTCTGCTTGTCAAAATATGTTTCTAATATGTTTTTTTAGATTTTCTTGTAATAAAATACATGCGCAAATTATAACATGTTATTTAACATATTTTTATCTCTTAATTATCTCTTAATTAAAGTTTAGTACACATACTTATGTAATAGATTATACCTTTTCTTTTAGTAATTGTATGAATGCAGTTAAAAATGTGCGGGTATATTTAAAAAATTCGAGACAAGTCGAATGGGTACCTCGATACCAGTGGGATATTTATTACCTTTGTTATCTTACATGTAACGTTTAAATAATACTATGCAAATATCAATTTATGTTACAGAAACATTGATAAATTTTTGTTAAATATCTTTATATTCAACTTTCTAAAATTATACTGTTTTAATTATCGGTCTCGATTTGTTTCGAACAATTAGTACTCAAGAATTATTTGTACCCGCACATACAATAAATTAAAAGAAAAGCGCATGTATCTTATAATTTTTAAATATATTCCTTTGTAACCACATTTTCATATAAGAGACGTTCTATCCATGTATTTTTTAATAAAAGGAGATATTTAGTAACATATCGTGGGAGAATATACTTTTTGTCTGAATTTTACTCTCATTCATTAAAACACAATGATAAACATTGATTAAATTATCGCAGAAATATTTCGAAATTATATAATATTTATATTATGCAAAAATTTGAAAAAGTAAACATTGTTAATTCTCTGCCAAAATTATTAAGAGCTGTCCTTTCTGCGATAGGCGATAGGAACAAATTACATTCGCTGGATCGCTTAATTTTTTTTTGCAATTGATTCCGTGGAACTGGATATAAGTAGAAGCAAGGCTTGTAAGACCGTTCTCCACTTTGAGGATCGTTCTTTCCAGTATCGGTTACTAATTAGCGTACTATCCAGTGCGAAGGAACTTTGATCTGTCAAAGTCAAATCGTTGGGTCTATTATCCTCCATAAAACGTGGTAATAATGTAGTCTCGCGATTTTTAAACATTTGAAAAATGTATCTTTAATTTAACATAAATAAATTTTATATATATTTATAATTTTTTTTATTACTTTATTTACTTAATTAAAAGTAAAATGTATTCTTGATTTGCTAATGTTGTATTAATTTTATTCTATTCAGAACGTAAAAATTTGATAAAAAGTGATAATAGATTAAGTGATAAGTAGCCTTTCTTAATATATTAACATCTAATCTTAGATTCAATTTTAAATTATTTCATAGTCTAGAACATTGAGATTCTGACGAAACGTTAAAAAAAAACATGATGGGATATACATACCAAAGCAATTGTGCTCGATCGTTAACGAGATCGTCGAGTAGCAGATAGAAGCAGCCGCGTACAAGACATTTCCGTATATATACATATAATTTACATATATTTTACATATCATATAGGATCCTTTCATATAATTAATACACACGATCTCTGATGGCGTAACCTTTCATGTACAGAATAGTTCTAGCAAGACACTTTGATCGATATATGTCGTTGATATTATAGACGCTGCAAACGTCACGGACACCAGAGACGTCATAGACGTCGGGTCACGTATCTAATGAGCAATCGTGGCGGCTAAGCGTTGCGATATCGATACCACCATTATCTAATTTGGGGCCAGGTTGTAACTTGCAGTATCGTCGTAAATCCAGTCGCGTAGTCGCGAGCAGAATTGACCGGTCTTCCCTCGGGAGAGCGAGAAGTACCCATTCTATTTCGTAATTGTCTCGAGTCAAACAAGACCTACTTACGTCTTCAGCCGCGGACATGATTGAATCCCTAATGAACCAATAATTTCGCTAATGATGCACGATCAGGAACTGTTTGTTCACCACATGCGTCTATTAGTACCACTGTTTGGAAAATCAGTATAATTAATTGGCAATAGACCGTGATTGTTATTGAAATATTTAAAAAATGCATGATACCTGAAATATATTATGATGGATATTAAAGAATAATTGTTATCTATTAATATTGAGTAATAAAATAATTAATTTAGAATTTCCATTCACGTTTCAATTCTTATATTGAAAAAATAAATTGCACGAAATGTCTGCTTTGATGAATACTCTACTTTTATATGGTTGTGAATCATTAGTCAAGAGTTATCTAATTACAAGGACTTGTAATTTTTATTACTACTTTTCAAATATCTGATATTATTTACAAACAATTATCTTTTGGATAACTATTTTTAATGATGAGAAAAACAACTCCGTTTTTTATATTACAAATGTATTTTTAATATATTTATTATAATGGCTTCTCTTTATATCTTGTAACTTAGTATTTTTTTTCTTAATTCTTATATACACGTAAATGTCATGATAACAATTAACATATGTATCAAGATAGGCACGCGAAACGCAGAAGATTAGTTTTAGTCGCATGTCGATACGTCGATTTTTCGTCGAGTTATAATATTTTAAAAATCCGGCGCGCGTGTATCATTTATGAATGAATGTAACGCAGAAATGTGTGCATATACATGTGACATGTATCTCTATTTTTAGACATCATCTAAAGTATTTGTATCGAGATTGCAGATTGATATAATTTTTGAAAAATTGTAGCGGTGCCATCTTAGTTTTGTTCGAAAGACTTTATCGCTTCCAATTAGCGTGAGATCATTTATCTTAGATTAATTTACGAAATATAATTGGTTAATTAAAAAAATAAAATTGCTTTGCTCTGAAAATAAATCTTACTTAAAATTGAAAGTCACATTCATGTATTCGAATTAATTTATTATTATCATTCTCTATATCAGTTTTTCTATCCCAAAAGGATTAAAATTATGTGTTTTTAATCAATTATTAAAATAGAATTATCAATGAATCATGTGCATATTAATCTCTTAATACGATGATTGCCCGGCTCATTGTTTTCAATATTAATCGTACGTTAAACGCGTAATCCCACAAAAATAAATAAA
Source organism: Temnothorax curvispinosus (assembly GCF_003070985.1). Classification (NCBI taxonomy): domain Eukaryota; kingdom Metazoa; phylum Arthropoda; class Insecta; order Hymenoptera; family Formicidae; genus Temnothorax; species Temnothorax curvispinosus. The sequence goes on from NW_020228004.1 coordinate 223,649, forward strand.
ATCTTATTAATAAGTTATTAATAAGATTTTATTTATATTATAATATATCCTACTCGGCGTTTCAATACTTTAATCACTTGATTCGATTATGTGTTTAATTTTTCACATTTTCTATCCAGAAATGTAGTAATGTATAAATGCATTTAAATCGACGAAAAGTTTAAAGTGCAATGCGAAATATATATTCAAATTTAAATATTGTTAATAAATACACGTGTGATATTAGATTATATCCATTTAAATTAATTAAATTACTGTTTCAGAGACTTAAATTACTTGTTCAAAGACCAAGACAACTCTGAAAATTCATTAGATTCTTTATTCTTAGAACTACGTTTTAAATGAATTTATTGTTAGAACAGAAAAAAACCATTAATAACTGTTAAAGAAATTACTTAAAATGTACATCTTAGATTTAACACCACATTTCCTCTTTTTATCGCGAAGTGCGCAGTAGAATCGATCGAAAATTTTTGACGATGCTGCCTAACCGATATCACGGGAAATGGGCGCATCCCTCTACTGTTCTGAAATCTATCCACGCAAAGGGGTATGCGGGGTATGCCCTGTGTGGTGTACGGTTACTGCGCCCATTCTTGCTCCACTCGATGCAGAGACGAGTTTCTGCAAAGTTGAACAGGAGCGGCTAGTTGCACGTACGGGCACGCGATCGAGCGGGAGATTTTTGCACGCGATCGCGCGCCTCGCTGGCTGAATTCCCGAACGACGACGGCCCTCCCAAGCCCGAGGGAGCTGGTACGTGCGTTAACGCGACCGTAACCATCGGCCGTCGCGAATAAAAGTGTATTAAACGTAATGAAATCGTATTTGCGAGAATCGTAGGAATATCGCGGCAACTGATAGCTGATATCGTTAACGTTGAACTGTAACGAGATGAGGCTTGTTTCGGGGAAAAAAATGAGGAGAAAAAACTGGCTGGAAAATTCTGAATTCCAGACAAAATCGATTTGTAGCGAATATTAATATGCCAGCATTTAAAGCTAATAATTTTTCAATGATGTATTATACTTTTTATTCAATTTATTCTTTTTATATTTTATCCACGATACACTGAAAAAAAGGTTTGGTTATAATAACCTAAGGCTTGGTGAAATAGCTTTAACTAAAGGGTTTAGTGATTATGACGAAATATTTGGTTAATGTTAACAAATTTGGTTAATGTTAACAAATTCGGTTAACATTAACCAAATATTTCGTCATAATCACTAAACCCTTTAGTTGAAGCTATTTCACCAAGCCTTAGGTTAATTATTCTAACCAAACTTTTTTTCAGTGTATGTAACTTAACAATTAATAAAGGTTTTTGTACAAAATTATTTATAATGAGTTTTTTTAAAAGTAAAATGCCTAAAGCTAAAATTTTTTATTAATTTTCGTATTGATCTAGTCTTGAATTTTACTTTTCTAAATTTTACATAGAATGTTGCTAAAAGCCGTCGAAATGGATTGGAAATACCTTGTTTGACCGCGAGGCTTAATTATCTGGCTATTTACTGTAGGAAATTGAACGGCTATAAGCAATTAGAGCGGACGTGATACACGCGGATGAACGCAACGTCGCAGAGCCGATACCTCGTAAGTGTATACTGAAGAGAGATGTGTTTGCTATATGCTTTATTTACCGTGTTTTAGGCCTAATCGCCTTGCATTAGGCCTAATTGCATTTTCCTCGTTCATTTTCCACGCTAAACCGGGTTTTAATTAGATCACAAATTGAATTTCCGCTGCGAGAAGTCATTTGCAAATTATACGTGAGATAAAGTCATCGCATCGTATCGGCACTTTTCCAAAGTACAGTTCCTATGTCATATAAATCAAGTATCCACGTTAAAGCCAGATAATTTCAAATAACGATAAAATACGGAATGAGTAATTGGAAGGTAAATTATTACGTCTGCCTTTCGAAAGGTGCGGAGTTTTTTTTTCTCCTGACCGGACAAGTCGATCGTTGAAAGTGGTCGCTGACCAGATATGCGCGGTTATATACGAGCGAGTGATCGATAAGAGGGTGCTTCAACGATGATAAGAACGAACCAGTTCTGTGCTACCAATTGCTCCTTCGCCTTTAAATTGCAACCAACGAAAGGGATCAAAGGCTCTGCTCCCGTTCGCCCAGCCGAGCAACTTTACTGACTAGTTTTTGCCCCAGATATCTTATTTCGCATGGTCCATTCTCTTTCTTTCTCTCTTTCTCTAATTTCAAAGGACGTTTATAAGATTTGAACGGAAGTCATAAATATAAGAATATAGAATCTACCTGCATTTTAACAAACACATATTTAATATGCCTGAGCGTGCAATAACCAATTTGTTAGATATAATACTTCGCTTCGTGTTACTTATTCATTCGCAGTGAGCCGTGCGTTTAATCGCGTGTCGTATCGGTAGCGCAGAACGAAATACCGCATTAATTAAAGTGTGCCGTAGTAATTAGCCGGTAGTAATTACCTGTCGGTGTGTCTCGCAACCCGAAACTGCCGATCCTTTCTCGAGTTTTCGTACGAAATAGGAACACGCGTGCAACGAGGGGGTGTCGAGCAAACAGGCGAACGACACTGTCGTAATTAACTACATTTTCACGTTCGTATCAATGCGAGTCTTTGCAGTGAAAATCTATGAATACCTGGAAAGAAAATTTAGATGACACGATGATATCAGAGTTAGTGAGTACATTTATAAATTCCTGGATGGTATGTGCTCCGGGAAAAATATAACTCACTTTGAGGTCTACGATTACGCGTAACTAAAAATCGTAATTAGCTATTTTATTTATTTCAAAGATTTTTAACACTAGTCAATTCTCTCAATTAGTTCTGTCGATATTCAGTTACGCAAAGATAATTTTTACTTAAGGGGCATTAACCAAAATGTTAGGGTTTCAGTATCCAAATAATTTGATTACTTATAATCGTGGGCCCCAAAATGAGTTATAACAGTCTTTATTTTTCCCAGAGATGTGTTATTTTTGCAATTATTTTTTTAGCCTGATAATAATAGCCAATGAATTTTAATTGTGAAATAAAAAACGGTATATTCCTCGAATATCATTAAAATAATATTGTATTTGTTCAAAAGACAGATCAAACGGGTGAGTCTTTATTCTAGAAAGATAATAGGTCTCAATGACGTCTATGTCTCTCATAATAGTTGCGTCTATAACATTTTTTCACCGTTTCCCTATCTTGTCGTAGGACCAACTTCCTCTCGAACGCGCGACAAATCGCGAGTCGGTGATTTATCGGTACTGCCGGACCACTCGAACGTTCAGGATCGCACCGGCGATAAATTAAGCGTTTCCACAGGGCTGCAGCCCGTAAATGGGTGACACTCGATTTGCTCGCGTGGCTTTTAGAACACAGCCGGAGGTACGATCGAAGATATGACCCAAGATTCGGTTGAGAGTGTGTGCCGTTGTATCTATCGAAGGAGCGTGGTACTTTACGTGGGAGAATAAATGGTATAATGATGGGGTCCCTTTAGGCTAGCTCGAATAGATTATTGATCAGAAAATCGATAATATCGTAAACCATTTCCTTGTAACACCTAGAAACATTTATCTTGAAGAAACATACGTTAAATACCCATGCAATACCCATGCAATACATTTTCACAAATTTTGTAAAGAGATAATATAAAATCACAAAATTGATTTGCAAATATTTTATTTTAATTATTTCAAATTATAAATATACTAATTAATTATGTCTTGCGATATGCAAACGGTAGCAAAACATCAGTTTTCAATTAGTTTTAAATGGATTTTAATACAATCTTACAATTGTGAAGATTTAATTAGAAAAGTTAACATTGAAATTTATAATTAACGACAAATGATAATATCCAGCTACGTTTTTGTTGCGGCAGTATCTATCGCGAAATTCATTAGAGAATATGATCTTAAGTTTTGAAGGCAAACCTCACGGAACATGCTGCACCGTGACTTTATATCGTTCAACTTATCTTTTATTATGAAACAAGGATAAATAACTTCTTTCAAGGCAGTTTCCTACGATATTTCTTCTACCGCCGTGCAATTTATCCTGCAGGCAGACGGCTATAGAGAATCGCTTGTACAAATCTGAGACGTGGTTTACCGCATGAGTTTACTCGGTGGGCTCTAGTCGTTGTTACAAGAATACGTAACGAGTGTGGCGCCCTAGCATTAAACCGACCACGCGCATAACATTAATCCGCATTACGCTGTTTTACGCGATCCCCGACGCTTGCTGGGAATAATGCGGGATTACGTTGTAAATAATTCCGCACGCTGTTACGCGAATCACGGGCGCGCGAGTAAAAGATCGCTTTCAACGCATTTTTATCGATATAGTCTAAATCACCGCAAATATTTTAAATTCATTACATTTCTTTGGTTTATTTAAATGAGGTAATACGCTTACAAAGAACGCATGCGTAATGCAAAAACTTTTTCGGTTAAAAACTGCAAGTATGTTATAGAAGAGAGAAACGTAAAACTTCATACATCAAACATTTGCATAATATCTTGAACACACTTTTATATTTCAAAATTTTTTTCTATATTTTTCTTTTTCTTCTGTAAATCGTATTTTAATTAAACTAACTGATTTCAATGGACGAGCGACTATTGTCTGTTTTGTATAAATTCAATGCCAAATAATTTTCTATTTTTCTTCTTTCTGACTTTCTCTTTCAAAGCTTTTCAAACTCTCTAGATGAAGTGAGAGCAATGATGATAATTGTTATTATTTCCCTTGGATTGCAATAAACATAACGTGAGACCTAAATATGTATACAAGTCTTAATACCTGATGAATGAGTCTTTCCACATGGCGCGGGCGGTACGATCGTTAACCATTTAAACGGATTCCCACGATGGCTTTAGAAACGAGACAAGGTGTAGCGGAGTGGCGCAGGAAGACGGTGTAACCTGGGGGGTGGAAATGGTTAGAGTTTCCCTAGTTTCGATATCTGCCTTCGCGAATGCTGTAGCGGGCCGCGCGTAGCGCTCAAATATTTATCGGACACGCCTTACATACCCAAACTAAAACTCCGGATTCCGGCAATTACGACGTTATTAATGGCCCGCTACGAAATGCTCGTAAATTTCTCGGGAATTTAACGCCAATTCTCCTTTACACGATGCCGGAGGTCGATCCTTGCTGGAGTCGGCAGCAAATTGTTTACCATACCGATTGTCCCACTTTCCCTAGGTCTATAATTGGTCATTCTCTGTGTATTGAACAATAGATATATTAATCCCATTTTGTCTAATTCCAAATTAGGGATCTAAGTATAAGAGCAGTACAGGCTGGTATTTTTCTACGAGCGCGCGCATAATTAATAAATCATGCGCTGCTCGTAATACCTGCTAGTATCCTGCGCTTTCGCCGTTTCCTTCATCGATCCTACTACGTCGAGAACGATATACGAGCCTCTTATAAAGGGTCGAAGACACTGGTCCTATCTGCGTATAATGTAACGTACAAGATTTACGAAGCAGCTCTTGCTAGGCTTGCTTCGTAAAACTTTTAACGTTCCTGTAATGTGTAATAAAAAATTCATGGAGCAAGCGAATCCTATACAAGTTTTCAAATTTGTATCGCGAAAAAGTACATAATCTATAATAATTACACGTGATTTAAGATACACAATTAATTTATATAATATAATAATCACAATATATTATACAATCTTCCGTTTATTATTTTATCTCGTTTAAGCATACTAAATCTTTGTGTCAAATGTAGTTTTATTTTTTTCATAGATGCATATGAAAAGGTATAAGGAAGTGTTCGTAGCAGAACCAACGGAGAATAATCGGCTTTTTTCTACATTTAATACGGGTATCTTTGCTTAGCGAGCGATAATACGCGTTTTCATTATATATGTATTATACGCTGAAGGATATTAAACGTGGTACAAAAGTCTCGCAGTCAGGATTTTTTTGTATCAAGCGCACTTTTCGTAACGGTATATTTCACGACGCGCTTTAAACCGAAGTGTCTTAAAGGTCCTGGATAGTATGGTCCCGCTGCAAACGTACGGGGCTTTACGCTTCGCCTGCATATTCTGGAGTGTTCCCGAGTATACGCCGATGTAAAAGCATCGAAGACGAGACGACGCGGGTTAAGCTCGTCTTTTCCTCTTGCAAATGAAAAGTCGCTCTTCCGAAAGACGAACGAGGTTGTAACCGCGAATCTACGGGTTCTCTCCCGGCGGTTTGCAGTGACGAATCGAAAGGGGAATCCTTGAAAGCTTTGGCTTGCCCTTTGAGAGAACGGTTAATTTGCGAATGCTTTACTGGTATATCCTTCGTATTTATTCCAAGGAGTATGAAGAACGTTTGATACAAAAAGAACGAGTACATCATCGTGAAATAGTGTTAATCCGAGCGAAACTAATCCTTTCGCATTTATTTCCTATATGCTTTCCTATTTGATTTTTTATTCCCATTGTATAATATTATCGAGACTACGATAAATTGAGTTAATCTCGATTAACATCTTAATGGAAATTTTTCCGATGCACAAACGCTTTGCGCCCGCGAATGATTCTTGCAAACCATATACACATGTATAAGACTCGCGAAGACGCTCGACACTCTTTCTCGAGAGGAAACACTCGAGAGTTGAACCATTGACGTTTACCGCGGTTTTTCTCGTCTCTACTTCTCCTCTCCTGACGCTCTACCAAAAAATCCATTAATAAAATGGAGCAAGTGAGGCAGAATACGTCCGTATGCATTCGTATTCTCGTGTTCTCGTGTACTCGTGTTTGCGCACGAGACTAGAGGTAGAGGGTAGGAAACTATAGGAGGACAGAGAGAATATGGAAGAGAAGAGGATGTGTAGGTAGACGCGGCGAGCCGCGTAGCACGAAATGGAGTACATAGTGGATTGTGTAGCTGCTCCCCACGTAGAGGATATGAGCGCATGGCACGTCGTATATACGCACGTTACGTGCGTATGTGCATTATACGCGCGGTGCAGGGTGCGATTCGCGCTATCGTGTTCTCGGCTCGGCGCGCGCGCCTCGCTCCTCCTCGTACTCCAATATCGAAAACAATGCGATTTTACTGCCGCGAGCGCACAAGCGAAATGCACACCGCGCGCGGTTCTCCTCCGCGCGAGTACACTCCGGAAAGCTACTAAAAACCGTGCCTGAAACGCGGCCTCCATATTATCGTTACACGCGTATTCGCAAAGCACGGTCGAAGGAATTTTTGGCGGGGAATAATAGCGCGCGATACGCCGTGAGTGCGTCGTTAAGCTTAAGCGTTTCGCCCAGCAGTTTGCGTGCTCTTGCAGTCAAAAACGCGGCCGCTTGCATCGCAATATTAGATACCGTAGGTGCTTGCCTGTGTGTATTGCCTGTGCGTTAAATTTCTGCCGAAATTAGATGTAATTAGCTGGGCGAGAGCGGTTTAAAAGGATGCCGTCTCTTTAATATTTTATCCGCTTTAATATCCGATATATATATGTCTGCGTATAATGGTTCCCGAGCTTATTATCCGAACGCATTACCCAAAATGGGGGAAGAAAATAATTATGGAAAAATGTGAGAAGATAAAAACTATATATCTATTTTTGCGAGATATTTTCTATCGATAGACCTGCCGACCTTTTTTTGATTTCCACTCGTTATATATCAACCTGAATTACAAATCATAAGGTTACATGATTGCTGATTCGTTGGATATCGCCGAGAGCGATGCAGAAATGGCATTACATGCAGAAACGCGCGTACACACGGAGCAATCTTGGCTGATTTTACGGAATTATATTTGATTACATCTGATCTGATTGCATGGAACAATATCGCTGATCGAAGACGATTGATATATTATTATTCTTAACGTGACGTGCATCTACAAACCGTCGCCGAGCACACAGTTACTCCATATATCAGTTTCATGGAAAAAGACTGAACCCGCTAAAATTACATTGGTTAAATCTTGAAGTAGATTCTATAAACGATCTGTCCGCAGTCTTTCTATAGTCGCGGTATCTGCCACGGCACACGGCGATCGACCCCATAAATTCTTCAAAGTATTCAACGATGCTTGAAATCTCGGTAAACGACGTCCGCTCGCTCGGGCCAAGCAACACGGTCTTTGTCTGCCCGATTTGGTTTAACCTCGATCGAGTAGATAAGATTGAAATATATGACATCGATAATACCGATATCGCGTTATATGCTTCGACGCTACGGTTGGGTATATCGAATAATTCCGAAACCAGCGATGGATGCAAGCCATTAGACTAAAGACGTACTACCTCCGCGAAATTAGAGAGACATGAACAAATCATTTTACGATTCGCGATTCGAATTTGATGAGAATTAATGCTGAGATGTATATTTCACAATATAGCTAATTTTCTGTACATGATTACGTATGGCGCATTAATGAGATGAAAATTCTAATAGCTTAAGGAGAGACTTTGAAACGTCTTTTATATCAATTAGAAGAATTCAGGCAACTTACTCACTAATTTAGTCTTTTGCGTTCGTTTCGTACCTTTAGTTGTTTGCTCCATCGCGGAAATTTAACACGCGTATGTACTTGAAACAAAGAGCGCGCCGTCGCGCGTCGCCGTTCTTCTGTCGGGTACAAAAAGGCACACTGCAAGTATTTTCGACCCGACGCTCGCTATGCGAAACAAAAGCATCCGTTACACGGACTGCACTGATGACCGCGCGTGGTAATTTTTCTTCCACCGATCGCGGCGGACGCTTAATGATTAAAAGACCATTTCGTGGCACGAGGAGTTTTCCTAATGGAAAGTGCATGAGGTGACTCGCAATATCGGTTACTGCTGCCGTCCGTCGTTGCGATCTTCTGTATACCGAGAATGTAATTATTTCATCGACATTAATAATATCGAGCAAGGAATAATGAAAGCAACATCGATTTGCTCGCCTTTATATGATACTCGCTTATGGTAATTATCATGTCAGAGGGAGTAGTATCGCGTATTATTAAAAGCGATGCATAGAGGTGTAAAAATCTATCGCGGATTGTGCGGGTTCGTGTTAAATATCATCGTGAATTACAGTGTATGAATTTACAGTGAGAACGCTAAACGCCCTGAATTTATGTGAAATCGAGCTCTCAATGTACGGATGAAATTGTCAGATTTGTTATTAAATTTTATCTGCTATCGGATTACGAGAAATCGGTAATCTGACCGGGTATTATAGAGGTTAATAACGGCATACATGGTACATACATATATATATATGTATTGATTTAGGTCAATCCCGGTTGCAATAGGTAGTTTGTTTAGCTTGATGCACTTATCTACCTTACGCGTCATTAAACCCAAACTTTTATGTCTGCTGACACCAGTTGAAAAGCACTATCAGTACAGGGAGGAGAAATGAATCTAGGAAACTTAATATCTTGAAATCTTTATTTTATACATTTTGTGCGCTATATATTTTTTACTCGAGACTCTCTTATACCTATCGTACATTTTATGACTTAAAAAGTCCTAAAGTAACAAAATACGTTTCAACTCGTATTTTTATCGCAAGTTTTATCATTTTCTTTTTCTTTAATTTCTTATGTTTCTGTAGTTTCGAGCAGAGATGAGACGATTCGCGACGATAAAATGTGCATCCAGCATGCGCGGTATTTAGGTGCAAGGAAATCCGGCTCGTCAATAACCACCGCGTAATCGTGATAACGCAGTAGCAAATGGTGATGACACACCCCGTGGCCGTTAATTCGTCGAGTGTGACTGTAAAGCGTTTTCGCTTTAGCGTTCTCGTTAAAATGCGCTCAATCTGCGCTCTCTCGTCGGACCGACGACGGTGGACGGCGGTGACGGCGCCGGCACGTACCGAGATGGGCGAAACTAATTTCCGCTCGGAGATGAAACAGCCACCGTCGTTTAATTCGTGCCTTAGTGTCAATGGGGCCATTAACGCTTCATCGGGGTGTGGATATTTTGCGCGTCGTTCATCCGTGGAAAGTACCGCGCGGCTCTGAGGAGAGAGATCCGTTTTTAACGGATTCATTTCGTTTCATAACGCGCGGTAGCACCGGTCGCATCGCGAGCTTTGCATTTTGATACCGTGATGCGCGTCGAATGCGCCTCGTTATTCCGCCGGTTAATGATTCACGGCGTAAAACATGGCTTCGAAATTCGAACACGTCCGCAGCGTCGGCTTTGTGCAGTCTCTGCCAGCCTGGCAGTTAAATTACTCGATGCGTAATCACGAAATCACCTAATTTAAATTAATTTTTTTGCGAAACTTTTGACTGAATTTCCTGACTACTAAATCTACCGACTATTCACAATTTGTGCAACGGCCAACGTATTGATTGTTAACTGATTGTCAACTAATTAGCCTAATTTATTTGCTATTGTTATATATTATCTATCCGCGTGATTTACGTAATTTTGGAGTTGATACGAAACGAGAATTGCTACAGAATATGTTTTTATTTTTAAATATGTATGTCACGTAAAAAATTTGAATTTAGTATCATGATTTTAACAATTATTAGTATAATATATATATCGATTTATTTCGATAAGAAGTCTCTCTCATATTTTGAGATACGTCGAAGATATCATGTTCTAGTTAAAGCAAACAAAAGCATCACTCGTGCCATGCGAGAAAGTGCACGACAACGCTTTCGTCGACCGAAAGCGCAGCTTTTCTCGGCTGGCGCACCGCATAAATGATACATAAACACTGGCATCGCGTAAGAGTGTACATAAGCGGCGCGAAGCGTGAAGGCAGTCTTCGCCATCTACGTATAAACGAAGAAGCGGTCCCCTCCGGTGCTGCGCAAACAAATGCAGAAATTGGAGCCTGGTACTTTGCCATCGTCGCCATCGCCGCCGACGTTATCCCCCCGAGTGTTGCACAAGCCCCACGGTCAATAAACACCAACGCCTCTTCCCTTTCTTTTCTCGTATCATTCTCCTCTTCCGGAAGTTGCTGCTGCGAATGATGAATCGCCCTGAAATACGCGCGCGCGCGAGCTTTGCGTTCTCGCTGTAAATTCGCTGTAAGCGGATTTAACTCGGTAATTACGTTCGTTGCGTATATTTATTCCCGAGAGATGTTCCGCTACGGTGCGTCTTGCAATGCACTTTATTTATCGGGTTATTTGCAGCATTATTTTCTGAGACAGAGATGCAAATGCGTTTTACGTATTATACACTATCTGCACAACACACAGAGAACTATCGTCACAACTTTGTTTTATAATCTCCTGGATTTCGGTCTAAGCTGCAGCGGTATTTTGTTTGTCCATTAAAGTCATTGCTTTTGTTATACAACGCGCTTTCATATTCGTTACATTCGTACAAGATATCGCATAACTTTTCGAGAGAATTGCAATCGGTGCTTTTAATTTATGATGCCAGTACTCATTTATCTTAACATGTCACTACATTTAAATATCGTCGAGTGCTAATTAAAAGAACTAATTAAAAATGTTTTTCTGCCGCGTTATCGCGATGTTATCCGAGTTTCTCTAAATGAAAACTTTCTCAATGAACCAATATTTTTCACATTTTTTTCATTTGTTCTTGTTGAATCTCGACGATGCGGTGATATAATTGAAGATAGAATCGATGAGATAGCGATATGCGCATAAATATATAAAAAAAGATACGCATTTTTTATTTTTATGCACACATGAGATGAAGATATGAATGCTATCTCTGTCGACGTTTTTATATTTCTTGCCACAGGGAAAAGCGATACTGTGATTACTTTAATGTTTGAATTCGTATTGGCTTTTCCGTAGTTGTTGCGATCGCAAAAAGGAGAGCGTTTTCTCATTAAAATAGTATAATAAAATATACATATATAGGCCTCATTAAAAAATTTTGTAATTTATTCGTTTTAAATGCTTTCTCTGACGCTACAAATAGGTTAATGTAAAGGTTCGTAAAATTTACCGCGAGCTTGTGTCCGATGATAGCAAAGTTTTTGATTTGCAGTGTTCGAATTCCCCTTGAGCATCGACGACAGTTTCTACGACATTGCTCAAATGAGTTTCCAACTGTCTTTCGCGGTTACCGTATGACAGCGAGATCGTTTCTAAAATAAAGCGGATATTGGGAAATGTCACAGAGAGATCGAATCATACTTCGCTCCGTCGATAGTTCTTCGGAATGTTCCGTTGTACTACTTTGCAACAGCACCCGAGTACTACTTCCTCACAAAGAAATCACTAACATCTGCCGTTTTTGCGGTCCTTTTTATCAAGACATTCCACAATGTTCCGCTGTTATACTTTTGTAATTACTTGTTCGGTATAAAGCTTTTGCTATTATATTTGTAACAATAATAAGAAGTGTATTCTCTTAGAGGTTTTGTAAGAGAGACATCTCAAAGAAGTTTAGCGAGTGAATTTGAATAATTAATGTATTATTGGATAATAATTAACAGCTAGAATATTTTGAACATTTGGAATATTCAAGTAAAAATTAGCACAGCGGATTTGTTTCTCTATTTTAAATCGTGAAATAAGCTCGTTTGTTTCGATTTCAAGTTTCAGGATTTAGCTGTTGCGATTGTCCGCGCATCGCGTTCATTAAGATTCCTAGCGCATCAACGGTGCGTTTCTCTCGTGACTTTCTTAAGAACTACTCGTAGCGTTCGTCGCTCCTGCGGTTTCTACATCTCCCGGCAAGGATAACACTGGATACAATAATGGCAATTATACGGCTCGGAGTGCCGTTAATTGCCAGACGTAACTCACGACTGCCGCGACGTTCGCCGCACGCACGAAGTTCGTGAGTGGGTTGCGGAAACTTGCCTCATAATGCGCTTACATAAGATCGTCCCGAGTCACGGGGGGAGGATGAGATAGAAATAAATTAATTCCTGTCAAATGAGGAACGGGGGCGCGAATTACGCGAAACGGTGGAGCGCATCGCGGAAACGGCCGAAACAATGTTGAAAGGGGCCGCCGCGCCGTATTGCAGTACAGCTATAGCAGTCGACTGTTAACCGAACGATAATACGGAAATGTACGATCTGTTTGTTTGACTTTTTTTGCAAACATTTGCGCGCAGACGTAATGGAAAGCAAAGAAACTTCAACTGATGCCTTGCATCATTATTGCACCACTCTTATTGCACCACCATTAAGGTCCATAATTCTCGACGAGTTTTTTGCGAAACCTCGTTTCTGAATCGCGGAGCACACTAATTGTTAGAGATATATGGTCGTAGTACATTGTTTGTAGTAATGCTCAGTCATTTTTAGCATATTAAGCATGCATTATTGCAATTTGCTTGCGACTAAATAATGCAATCTTTAGCATCTTAACAATCGCGATAGAATGGACAAGCAAATCTATTGCATTATTTCCTGCAATTTTATGATTCCTCGAACAAGAACCGCATTTTACGTAGTAGGTCTTTAAGGCGTATCGGAGGAAGGTTTTCACTTCCTTGATAATTTCATCGCCGTTTGTGGAACTTTCGTTCTTGGATAGTACTTTCCATCGAGAATGTCTTTGCAAATGTTGGCGAATATTCTAGGTTACTTCCTTTGCAGTCGTTATCGCAGGAAGGTCTCTGTGTTTACAACTGTGTTTACAAGTTCATTGTAATGTTAATAAAAATTCATCACGTTGATGATGTACGGCGGTGCTCACTATATGACTTTATTTTGTTGAATTTTATACGCTTTAAAAAACACTTTCACATTTTTTAATAATATAATAATTGGACCGATAAAAGACAAATTTATTTGATTAACACGTATCTCATATACATTGTTCAAATTTTATTTTTTATTTTATATACACTGAGAGAAATGTTTTGTTGAAACAACCAAAATTTTGTTACAGTAACAAAATTTTGGTTGTTTCAACAAAACATTCTTCAACATTTCTCTCAGTGTACTAAGTGGTAGATTCCGGTTCATTTCTAGCTGATAATTTTGTGCCCTAAATTGTTGGAAATTGTTCTGGTCCAGCTAGATGTCAGCGAATTTCAGATTATTCGACGTATGTACACAGTATATCAACTACTACTTAGAAAGTTCCGTCGAGGAGCTTGCGTCCCGCGTTTACTCTGCTAAGATCGCATATCCATCTACTGACACGGATATCCAGCTGTTTTCGCCGTGCGAAGAAGTCACGCGAGTCGAGCGAATCTTAGAAGGTCTCATCTAATCAGTGATCGCGCAGTGTGTGTGTATACTGTGTATTTACTTAGAAAACGTCGATAGATCAGTTTTCACTTCGTTTGAGAAAAACTAAGGAAAGTACTTTCGATTCATCAAATTTTGTCAAAGATCCATCAAAGAGGATCTGTTAGAATAAAAATACATCTCGCAGGAGCAAGCTCGGGTCCGCCCATCGGGTGAAAAAGAATTTTCAATTAACACTCGGTAGGTTCCCAGGTTACTCGAGCGCCTGTCGAGAAACCGTCAGATGTTGCGTAACGAAAGAGGAAAAGAACGCTGAAAAGCTTAGCTTAACGTAGATGAAGCGCAACTACTTTATCGCAACACACTCATTCGTGAAAAGCTTCTCCAGTTAAAGAGTTATTCGCGAAATTTACGTCGGTTCGATGAAATGTAACACTGCTTGAATTCGGACAATCTACTTTGCACTGCGATTATTAGATTAAATTGAAAACGATTGATATTACAATAGCATCTGCGTTGCAATAACAAACATTAAGATTTTTGATTTAACAAACGTTTCCAACAATATAAGAATATGTAATATTATTATAAAATTATTACATGGATTTTTATATTTTTGTCATAATTGCAATTTATTCTTTAATAATAATCATTTGTAATGAACGTCTCAATTGCTCTACACTAAAGTCGATTATTACGGTTTTTACAAGCAATTATACCGAGTTCAAGCGATAGAAATAACTTCGTACACAAGAAAACACTCTTGCCGTTTATAATTTTCATCTTTTTTTTATCGCGCTTGCGCTATCTCGTTCACGCCTAGGTATGGATGGTGGTTGCTGTTTGTACGTAAATCATTTCTCCGTCCTTCTTTTTCGCTGTTGTTACGAGAGTAAAACCATTTTCTTCCGTGTTCTTTTTACTGAATTCCCCGTATACTCGGCTATACTTCCACATTTTTCTCTCCCTCGCGTACGCGCTTCTTTGTTTGTGGCTTCGAGACGTGCGTTTTCTTCGATATTCTTCCTCGTCGATCGCGCTAACAATAAGTCCTATGTATGATTCATGCTTAAGACCTTTTCCGCGAGTTGTGGCTTGATTAAACGAAATCACGAGAAATTTACGGTCTCCCATAAAAATTTCGGGCTTGTTGAAATTCGCGTGAGAGACACTATTCAAGGAGCAGGAAGTCGTAGTCTGAAAACGGCAATGAAATTACCGTGCTCCGGATTATATCTACGTTCTTTAATCTGCTAGATTGGAAGATACTGAGAATGGTTGGGAGTGTACACTCATAAAGGAAAAGCTGTGCCACAACAACGGAGTTGTATCGCAACCTGTTCGTATCCTTATTCCAATTAACCGCCACATAAATTCTACAACCTCTTAACAATGTTGCGCTGCTGCGAACAAAGAAGATAGCCAGATCGCTTTCCAGCAATAGGAAATGTTACTTGAACTGTTCAGTGTAATCTTCTAACTCCTTTTATGTAATCTTTTGAAGTCACAAAATAATTGTTACAATTTTCTACCGAATTACTCGAGGAATTACTTCAATCCTAAACTTAATTATTAGCTTATTAATTTGTTTTCTTATATTTGATATAAATCAAGAGTACTCTGACTCTTATTTCTTACCAAGAATTCAGCTGTTCAATGTTAATATAGAAATTTCAAAACAGTGTTAGTAACCTAAGGACCTATTCACACTGAAGAGAAGATATCTTCTTCCATCACAGTATCAAAGCGAACGAAGATTTCAAGAAAATCTTTCTTGATTCTTATATTCTTCGTGCTGCGAAAGTGGTCAGATTGTTATGGAACGTTGCATTAGTTGCGAGTTTTGCAACTGCAATTATACACAAAACGTACGCGACTTTCGTTTCGACCGCGTATTATACACTTCCGCAATAAAACTCCTTGAAGAGCTACCGGATAGTCGTCATTATTGTCAAGGTTTTAAGAAGTACAATGGTCGAGGGATAGTTTCGTGGTGAGGAAGACGTGCCAAGGACTAAAGTGACCAACGCAAGGAACGTAAGGTTAAGGAACAACTCTCGATGGCACATGGTTTCCGTCGTGGCCGCGACCACGCGACAAGTCTTTTCCATCCCCGCGAGAGTCTTATTTTGTCGCGGACGGTTAAGTCACGTCCGTGCATGCGACAGCTATAAATACTATTAATTGAGGCCATTAATTGAACGAAAAGGAGAAAATAATGCGCCGTGACGGGAACCACCGAAACTACGTTTTCCTTATATTTCACTTGATTCTGGAACCATACACGACCATTGTATCTATCCGGCTGCTGTGGTCGAGCTTGCGAGTCCCGACGTTACCAAGGAAATAGAATGGCTGCAATTAATCTCGCCCGGTACAATCGGACCAAGAAGGTGCGCCCTACGTTTATTACTGCAATATCTCTCGCGCTGATGACGTTCGCCGCTCGAGTGCACGTTCGTCACGTAACGTATCCGCCGTATAACGTCGTTACACACTCGTTGTACAGCTTGTTTGTAATATATTGCCGACGATTTCTTGGTCTAATTTTGATTAGCCGATAGCAACGTGAATCTAATAGAGATGACTACAAACGTCAATGTATATTTATATCGTAAAACGTTTTTAAAATAATAGAGAAAGAACCTATAATTTTTTACGAGTATTTCTTAATCTTTTTATGTTCACAAATAACTATATTTATTGCCAGAAATATTGCATAAGTTAGTATATAACATGTAAGAAGAAGATGAGGATCATACTAGTATACATGTATATTAACAATATTATATTATATATTGTTAAAATTATTGCTATATATATATTAGCACGGCTCTTGTATCATTGAAGAAAAATAGTCGTTGAATCCGGAACTTCCGTTTATTTCAATCTCGCTTCATTACACGTGTACGCGTAAGAAATACGGCTTTTCAGTTTTCGGTGAAATTTCCGGCGGAATTCGAGCGTGCGGACGGTGCACAGAAACACATCGGGTAACTGCCGCTTGAGAGTTTCAAGTACTTCTGCAAGCAAGAAAGATATCTGTTCTAGCTCGCGTAGCAGGTGAAGGCGAAATAAGATCGAGGAAGGGGGTGGGGTGCGCCCAGCAACAGCTGTTAGAAAACTTTACAGACCTTTGGGGTAAATAATCTCGAAATGGCGAGGCACTCGCTGGAAAGAGAGCGAGAGAGAGAGAGAGAGAGAGAGAGAGAGAGAGAGAGAGAGAGAGAGGCTCTCGTTTCTCAGAACTGTCGAGTTATGATAATTCTTGCAGTTCGCTCGGTCGCGCGAATACAAGGAGACACGATGACAGAACCATTAGGAAATTTAGAAGTAGGTACTAGCAAATTTCACACTTTAATAGAGGATGATATTTATAAAACCATCAAGAACGCTCCAATTTCCCTATAAAGTATTGATATAAATTGTCTATTGAAATATGAGATAAATAATACCTACACATATGTATTGCTATTAATTTCTATAATTAATAATTATTTTGATATGCAAGGATAAGTAACAGACTTTTGTTACTATAGATGAAGGAATGTTATCAATTTATTATAACATTTCTCGCGTACACTTATCAACGTTGTCGCGAAAAAATTATTTTCATCTACACTTAATAGTTGCAGAGATTTTTGCGAAACGGTTCTACAGAAATAAGAAACGTTGGAGGAATTTACAAAGGGATCTTTGATGTTCTCTCCCTTGAATGTGCTATTCTATCGTTCCAGGCACGCCGGCATAACTCACTTTTGCAGAGAAGCAATCACATACATATTTACTCGGATATATACATCTTATTCATACCTGTTAGAGTTAAATTGAATATGTACACCCACCACGTTCTCTTTTCGCTTTACGATTTCTCATTCTTTCCTGTGCTATTTTTTCCCGTTATTTCATTCTTTTCATCCACTATCCTACTACCTGCGACTTCTTTTTTAACTTCTCAACCTTTCAGCGCCGGGCCTCTCGAGAAACTTCGTTTCACGGAATAGACGTTGCCTATTATTATTATGAAAGCACAATTCCACCCTCCACATCCAATTATATCTCGTGAAACTAATCCGCAACTTTCTTTGCTAAATTTCACGTAATAAAATTTTGAAAGCATAATTCGACTCAAACTCCCACGCTACTGGTCACGCGAACGAAATTTTGCTGACAAGGAGGAGCGGAAAAAATGGGATGACGTACGTAACGTAGTGATGAGAATATCTCACCGTGAGATAGACGTTACTATTCTGATTGTATTACTACGGAAATGATAAAAGAATTTAAAATTTGCATGAGTTTAAAAATAACTGAAAGCTCTCAAGCAAATTATGCGGCAGCTTTTAATGTATAGTGGATAATATAAATTTTACAACATCATGTCTGGTTTAATACATGGTTTAATACGGATGAAATACAATGAAGGAAGAAGAGAAAATAAGTTATGACAGGAAAGAAATCTCTTTTATTATTTACAAAATACAATTTCATTTTTGTGCATGTGTCTAACAGTAATAATTTATTACATATGAAATAATATCTTTTTGCTGAAAGTGCGAACAATCATCACAAATTAAAAATATCTAATTGTGCATAAGTAGCAAAAAATAGGATTTTTATACGCATTTTATTGTTCTAAACTATCGTTACTTAAAGTATTATCGCATCTTATCTTCGCATTCGGCCTTGAAGCAAGGCGATTCCCATATACCGCGTTATTGCATATACCGAGCAGCTTTCGCGAGAATTTTGCGCATTCCTATTCTCAAGAGGAAACATACAAAATCTGCAAATAATATTCCTTGTTTTTCCTGTATCCCTTTCGATAGGTGGAATGAATGCAAGTCAGCACGGCGATATTGCATATATAGAGAGAACGTGCTGGAAATATATCTTCGTTGATACTGCCGCGCCTAGAAACTTTCACCCAAACGGCATTTCCTCATGTAGGCGTCTCGTGCAATTCTCACGAATATTTGCAAAGCGTTACGTACGGTTCCAGCCGAGTATGCTTCCAAAATTGACCTCGTGAATGGTCGAGGTATTTTCCTTACACCAGAAAAGACTTCGCGCTAGAATGACTTATAATAGAGTAAATATTGTATTATTAATATTATTAACATATACATATATATGTATATACTACTAATATAAAATCTAATATACTTTAATCTTATATGCTATTCGATTGAATAAGGCTACACCTGACGAAAATGTAAGAAATAAAATTAAAATTTGAAGTGTAAATTTAATTTAATGTAAATCTATGTATATAATGTAATTACGTAAACGTGATTATTAATTATAAAAGTATCTGTTCTCAGAGAGTATAGATGTTTCAAAGATATGTTGTTTCTTTTATATAAATTTTTGCAAAAAAGCCTTTTTGTGTACAAAAAAAAAACATTATAATTGTTACTTAACTTTATACGCGTGACAACAATGTACGTGACGCAATATACGCGACGACAAGTATCACGGGCACGGATAAGAAGAACAGATAAATCATTCTTATGCTTTTAATATTGTCTTCGTTCACGCAGTACTTCCGGGTGGCAGCTGCGGCGCAGAGGACATAACTTTCAATGTCGATCTCCGGAACGATCGGAAATACATCCTGCTCCTCCTTCGTGAGACGTTCCTGCAGCAGGTACACGCGATTCCTTTCCGCTGGCCACGGCCTCGTTGAAATTGACTTCAAAGGTTGAAGTGCATTACGAACTCTGTCGTACTCCGCGAGAATCCTGGGGAGCAGTAAAGGTTTTACCTTCAGAACCGATCATTTCTTTTTACCTCCTTCCTGCCATTAATGGCCGTCTTGCCCGATCTTTTTGGCACTCGAACTCTTAACGATTTCGACTATTCCCATCTTTTTTTTTATTCTTTCTGTAGGATAGAGATCTTTTTCCAAATATTTAGACGAAATCGTAGTTTTCCTCGAATATGTATGGACGCGTATATGCGATAGAATGAATGAAACGTTCTTGAGATTGATTTTTAAATAGCCATTTCAATCATAGTTGAGAAAAAAGATCGCAAAGTACCATTAAGTGTGCGAGCAGGGTAATAAAAAAACTTTCTCCGTCCGTCGCAAACTATATAATTTCCAATCCAACTTATTACGAAGGAAATCGCGGAAAACTTGACGGGGGAGTTTCCTTTCAAGAAGGAAGAAAGCTCGAGCTAAGTTAGCGCGCAAGATTTACTCTGCACGCGTCTGAGAGCAAACGAAAAAATCTGAAAAGTATTTGACAGGACGAATGCCGAAAGCGAAAATATTTTCGTTCACAACTTGATCCGTGAAACGAATCGGTTTCTATAATCTTATTTTTCTTGTCCTTCCCTTTCCTTCTTATCGCGCATGGAAATGTATAAATAATATCAATTATTTATTTGATATTTTAATACTCTACTAAAAAAAATTTTTTTTTGAGAAGGTTTGTTAAAAAGTTAATAGTCATTCGAATGAAAAATTCGTTGAATCGCTGGTTTCTTGTTGTAATAAGTCGATACACCCTCTCAGAACATAAAAACGATAGCTTACGATAGCCCGTCAAGATTTCCCGAAAGTTTTTTTTTGTTGTGATCACGACAGACCTCACTTCTCAAAGCAATCAGATATCGGTGGCGCAATTTCTGCAACCGTAGAAACGAGTTTTTCCGTTCGAAGACGCAATTTTCCTTCTCGCAATGTTCACGCACGCAAGCGAAAGTCTGTTTACATCACTCTTGCGCCTAAATCGCAGTTCCAGATAACTTTTACTTTTACGATTTGCGGCGCGCGTTAACCGAGTGCTCCGCTGCAGGCCTTTCACGACGCCGGAAAGTTGAAGAGGCCGAGTGTAAGCGTTTGCGATCAGGCGATCACGATCAAACTTTCGCGTGAAGTCTCGTCGAAACTTGCTCGCGAGAGTTAGTTATCGGTAAAATTCGAAGCTTCATATATGAACGGTTTTAATCTTTTCTTAATGTTCGCGTATGCAACGAAGGATTATCTTTGAGGTGCATCGAAGTTTAATACTAAACGATTACATCCCGCGATCCTTAGAATTTATAATCATCGTGTCATATTATTTAAGCGATAAAACGTACAGAAATTACAGACACTATGTGCATGAATTTTGCTATTGTTAAATTTTAAATTGTTAAATAATAACCTCGTGCCTTGTGTAATATTTTACGCAAACGGAAATAATTGCGTTAAAGAAAATTGACGGTTTCATAATTTAGTTAGAAAGTTACGTAGAATTTCTATCTTAATTTTTAAGCTGCATATTTTAACGCAACGTATAAACTATTTATAACTTATAAATTGAACCGTAATATCAACTAGTAAAGCGTTACGCTCTTAGAAAATGACTTAGTACCTTTAATAGTGTTGCGTTCTCTGAACAAGTTAATATCGCGAGCAAATTTAATATTGCCAGCTGTTGCAGAAGAGCGTTGCGAAACCAACTTTAAACTTAGACAATACTCCGGTACAAGCAGCTTATCCGTGATCTCTCGATCAAGTATCTAATATAAAGAGTACGTAATACAAGAGTAAAATGTAACATCTATTTCAGCGATAGCTCCCCCTAGCAATTTAAATGTGTCCTATTTACATAAAATATCAATAAATTATGAAATGGTGATTAAAAGTTAACGGAAAGGAACAACCTCGACACTTTCCAAAGGTATTAAATCATTTTTAAAGCAAAGTTAGTGACGGCGAAAAATGGCTGCGCTGAATTTTCCGTGAGACTAGGAAAGGGCCACGCCAACGAATAAGACGTTGACGAAGCTGTGACGATAAATTCGTGACTCGTGAAATTTCACGATAAATTTCGCGTCCGTATCGTACCTCTGTTTTCTGCCGATTAGACCGAAGACAATGTCGCAGAGTAAGGATGGCAGCCATTCGAGGAGCAGCACCAAAATCCAGTACAGCGGTTCAAAGGACGTCATTCCGCGGATACCGAAGGTTGGATAGGGAAATGTGCAGCCAGCCCGTTGACTCTTTTTAATCAGATTGTCCCACGTGCAGCCCAGCAGTGCCGCATTATAGACCACCGGTTTCGTAGCGTTGGTTCTGCGCGAAAATACGAGAAAATGCATGAGATAGAAAAAGAGAACACATCCATTCACCGCACATTTGATGATTATTTATTTAGCATCATGCGATAATTAATTAACTGTTCTATGAAATATTTTGAGTACTTTGTTTCATTTAAAATCATGTTTTATTTAATAATTTGTGCGAATATGTACGTATATACATCTGCATTAACACTTAACACGTAAATTTTACAAGTTTTGAATGTTATTATGATTTTATTTTTTTAATTATAATTTATTTTATTATAATCAGATGACGAAAGATTGTATCACATTACAAAATTTGCTTAAATGTTAATTTTTTTGCACATGTAAAGGAAAGATAACTCAAACATTGTTAGACAGTTTATCCAGGTAATAGCTTAAGGTTATAACGTACTCCTAATTTCTTTGTTAAAACTTACGTAAAGTTACTTTTAACAATTATCAATAATTAAAAGTATTTCTAATTAGTAATTCCTCTCAAATACGATAATAATCGGTAAAAGCGAAAGGAGAAGGCACAAGAAACAGATATAGCGTGCTTTGCTTCTTGCAAGGCGAATGCAATCAACTTATTCGCAGTTCAGTCGTTCGGAAATACTTCAGAGCGAAGCGAAGAGATGCTTCTGGTTGAAACTAGAATCAAACGTAAGCTCTCTGGGTTTTCTAGGAAAAGCCCGGAAAAGCCTAGCTATAAGTTTCATTCGATTGGCCCGTTGTTGGCTGACTTAAATAAAGCTTGCGATTTAAAAAGTCCGACTTGATTCTCGTTGTGCGTATCGTCTAATTAAAACCTTAAAGCGGATAGAAACGGAAGTTTCGTAAAGGGTATCATTAGCTGGGGATTTAAATTAGTTTTCTTATGATCTGATACGCGCGTCGATGTTCTCATTACAATATTATTTTAGATCTCAGATCTTTTTTACGCTCTGCGTGACATGCACTTTCGTCAATGCCTCTTACACGTGAAAATCAGAAAGCACCACCTGTATTTTCGACTATTTCGTTTGATAAACTGATTTAATACAACTTAACTAACTGTTCCTGTTATGAGCATGGGATACAATTTAATTTAACAATTTAACTATCGATTTCAATTATCGTCTCATACACAATATTCGATAATCGCTTTCTTTGTTGTACACAAATCGCCCAGCCGTTATACTCCCTATAAGAATCGAAATTGTACTCACATCGAAAAGATATATTTTTTTTTAAATTAACAAGAAATGCAAAAGTTCTTAGCCGATACTGCCTAAAACTCAATAGCAAGTTTGTCGCGGTCCTTGATTTAAATTAATACTTCTTTAGGAGTATATTGTGCATGATTTTAATACAATGCCACACTACAATCATGTACGTCTGAAATTTTAAAAGTATTAGCAACAGCAAGAATTAATTAAAAATTAGTTGGAAATTGAAACGAGTAATTTTACATATTTAGATAACGTTACAAGTCTGTAACGTTACAAGTCATGAACTGATATTAAAATAATGAATAATAAAAATTTGATAGATATCTCCAATAAGAATATTTTATATTTTTAATATAGACAATATATTGTTGAATGCAAGAATTAGTCTTTCAAATTTTGGTTATTCAAGAGGACTAGCAGTTTTGTTCTGTCGATACAGTGAATGCCAATTTACAATACCTACTGACAGTCTGTACTGATTGACAGTCATATTACACATAGGTAACTGCGTTAGAGAAGTTGTCGAAATATTTGTTAGCTTTTTCAACACAAAGAATTTATGATTTCGTCAAGACGGGAGTAATCATGCTTTCAGCGGATTGAGGGGTGAATCTCAAACAAAAATCGAAAAGAACGAAATTCCGCTTTAGACAATTGGAGCGGAAGCGTAGAATGCGAGCAAACAGTAACAACCACGGAAACCGCGCGCACATGTAAAACGTGTTTGTCCGTATCCAATATTTCGCATTGGAAAACTAGATAAGCCGCGTCTGCAACGAATTCCGATTGCGATATGTTAAAACCTGCAACGGATAGAGAGAAAGATTTTATCCTTTTTTTAAATTAATGATTTAAATTTTTTTAATCAAACAAATTTTGTTTTTCACAGATCCGTTAATCGATAAGTAATTAAATTTACGTGGGATTTTCCACGGATTTTCACGTTTTTTCCCCCTCGAATGGATTGCCACCTTGGAGTGGTAGAGGGGTTTACGGTCGCACTTCAGTTACACTCGTTCAAGAGTGTAACTGAATGTGATCCATCAAGAGGAACCTTTCCGCAAGCCAAAGTGTAAGCTACCGTGTCGACGGCTGGTGGCGCAGAGGGAGCTACCCGAATATCGTTTACTTTCCGGGAGTACGGACCAAGCCCCGGGCATTCGCGGTTCTTGATTCGGTTGACATCGCGCGATCGTGATACTCGTGGGACCAAAAATGTAACCAGATAATAATAATATAAATAATGTAGACAAAGTCCTCCAGGGCGTCTAGCAGAGAGATCCCTGGGAAGCGAACAATCGGAGAAGTTCTCAATTGCGGAGTCGGGTCCGACTAAGACCCGAGCTCATTATAACAGCGCTGCCAGACACCGTTATAAAACGCAGCTGCAGAGAGAGGGAAAAAGTTCAAAGTCCTATCTCTGTGACTGCTTCGAATTCAAAGAATAAGAGAGGAGGAGAGGAGAGAGAGGTGTGATGTGGTCGGCATGCAAAAGCATGTCAGACCGGATTATAGTACTCTCAGTCTGTCGCTCAGTTGCCTGAATAAGAGGCCCAAAATTACTAATCAAAGGTCACGCCCAAATGACTAGAGGCATAATCAGGCCTTTGTTCCTGAGAGCTACCCTGATAAGAAGCTACGTGTTAGTGAGGTAGGAAACTGATCAGGGTGCGTATCATTGAACTTCCCGAGGATATGTTGACTTCCATTTTCATGGGCAGGTGGGGGAGGGATAACACAGTTATCTTTATAAATACTCCAATGAACGATTGGCTAATTAAAAAGCCAATTTGCCGAGATCAAAATCGGGGATACTCCTTTCTATGCGCTGCGGGCTCAGAGTTACTCAAACGTCATCGAGTAGTAGTACACGTGGAAGAACCAGATTTTTCGAGAAAACTACTAAGTTTCTCGACAGACAGGTCTGGCGGCTAGAGTGAGTCATTGTAAGGGAAAATCAAACCAGAGATGCTAAATATACTCATTTTGCCTTGATCGGCGGCCCTTCGTAGAAAGCTCTGCAAGAATTGTAATTTGTAATTTCAAGTCCTGCGGATTAGGTCAGGCAACTGTAAAGTTGCTTTAAAAAAACGTGGAAGATATATGAAGAAAAACATTTGGGATAACAGAGACTCCACGCTCTTTAATTTCTCTGGATTTTGCACTTTATGCTTTTGAAAAGCAGACAGGCAAGATTATCATGCTGACATTAATTATAGTAATATTATTTGTCAGAGAGAGTATAATAGTTATTTATTTACGCTTGAAATCACTTTAATATTTACCTGTAAAAAGATGTTGAGCAATTTTCTCTCAGCACTTCTCGAGAGCTTTATTGAAACACAATAACGATAATTATTTTTCTGAACTGAGTAAAAACTGCTATACATGCTTTGAGAAAAAACGACGAGTTGCACAATATGTGTTTCTGAGAAGAGATAGCTATAATATCATCACTTTGTGATTCATATCTCGTAATTAGATTACTGTTCCGTAACGTTGCATAACACCGTTGCATACACGTGAACGCCTTTAGCACCGGGTTTGACTTTCTCTCACTCTAATTAAACATTAAACGAACGTAATATTTAAGAGCAACTTGATATTCCTTACGTAAATATATTGTAAAGGTATATTGATAAATGGTTTTCTGTGTAGAAATTTAATTATTACAATGAGATGAGTTATGGCGTGTTAAGTTTGATTAATGCGAACACAGCCATAAAATTTCACAGCAACAAGAATTAAAAGCGCTTTAAATTCGAGCTGCTGGATTAAATTATCCCTGGACCATCAAATATCCTTGTTATTCTTATTAATGAATAAAAACTTTTATAAATATAATGCAAAGTAAATAATATAGATTTTGCGTTTTATACGTACATGCCAATTTCCCACGCGGCCGCGATCATCGTGTTTACCGCTGTGTCTAGCGGGGTGACTTCGGCCGGCAATTCCGAATTGCCGAGCGCGAAGCCCGCGCCGATCATGAGGGCGGTGGGTGCTTTGAGGGTCTCAACGAAACCGGGCATAGGTTCCTTGTAAGCCGGGCCGATGCAAGGAAAACGCACCAGAGCGATAGGTAACTCGGGAATCTTTTCATTCTGTAGACACTCTTCTATCTTGCCGCGATGCTTGAAAATGGTGGACGCCACAGCGACGCTCTTGAGCTTCGGCAAATCCTGACAATATTCCAGGAAGAAGTCGTGCGGCCCGGCGGCATGGAAGGCCACGGTGACCTCTCTCAACGCGGCTTTGTCTTCAGTGCTTAGGGCAAGATCCTCGTAAAGCAGATTCCCCTCGAACGTTTTCACGCGTGAGATCGCGCCCGGCATCTCCTGCCTCAGTCGTTCGTACCTGCCGGGTGATAATAACGTTGGTGACGTAAATCGGCTTTGGAATTTACTCTCAGGAGGTTTCATCAAAATGGAGATGCGCCGCGGCAGGAAAAGATTGCGCGAAACGGACGTCGTTAAAAAAAATGTCAAAGAATTGCCGAATAATGCACAAATTTAAATTACGCGACGCAAAGTCCCATCCCTGAGCTCATAGCCAGAATGACTATCAGAGACACCCAGAAATTAAGATGCACAGTGCAAAACTAACGAAAGTAATTAATATTAATCACTGCGAAGAGAGAGTAACACGAATTTTATTCTATTACAGAGATGTACGTAACAATTATTAAAATCTTTTCCGATTCTATGCACTTGCTGTGCTTTAGAAAAATAAAAATAAGAGCACAGCGCGCACATTTTGTCATTTCGAGTCTTGCTTAGAGATTTAGACAATTAACACCATGACTATGCGGAACAATTTAGGGGAGGGGTCGCAAATAGAGCGAGGAAAATTGAACAAGCCGCCACATTCGAGAGCGATTTCGCCGAACGTAATAGCGTTGAAGCGGTTGCACCTTGAACGCTCGAGCTGCTCATCCATTTGCATTTTCTCATTTACGCGCGGGGCGATCCTCTTTTTCAAGCGGAAAAACGCAGCGATCCGGCGGTAACTACGATTTCCCGGGGGAAGACAATCCTTTCGCGGATTTTAATTTTGCGAAATTCAAAACGCGCGGACGAATTTTCCGCGCGGTCGCGGATTTTGCAAGGACGAGGAAGAGAGAGAGAGAGAGAAAGAGAGAGGAAGAAAAAGCACCCCGGGCCGCGTATACTTCATAATCTTTCTAAAGGGGGCACGGAGGCGTGTGCTAATGAAAATAAATCTCTCTCTACGAGCTTTAGCCGTACTCTCTCCGAAAAGGAAAAGGACCATCGCGCGATGCAACGGCGCTGAGTTTCATCTCGCGAGCATCTTTGCTATTCGGACGATCATTGAGACGAGCACGGGATTTAACGAGGCAATCGGGTTTGCGCGACTAAATACGTGCCTAAACACGTGCGTTTGATCGTATCTAGCTTTCTCACTCTGAATTCTCTTGTTATTACTGTGCGATTTCGGACGGGCGATCGCCGGGCGTATCGAGTGCTGCTATCATTTCAATCGACATCGTTCGCGGTAAGTTTCCAATTGTCGAAATTGCAAAACTGTATATAAGGAAAGATTCGACAAATTGTAAAAGAGATCGAATCAAAAGGTTCTAAATTACTTTATTTATATTTTCGGATCTTAACTAACATGTCAAATGTTGGATGGAGAAGTAAGATGTTACAAACAATAATTAACATAATATTGATGTAGAATTAAATTCATATTGAGTAATACATGGAATCAATAAATCAAGAGGAAAATTTCTGTGCTGTGCAATATCACAGTTTTTTATGAAAGAGTAATAAAAGTGATAACAACTTTATTTCGAAAAAATTTTTGGAATGTGTCGTTCTTCCCGTCACTGCGCGTGACTGCTCGCGAAACGAAAATCTAATTTCGCAATCGATTCCCAACGTAAGGTGGGGATCCTTCCACGTTCTCGGAATTCCCGCGGAAAACCACTAGGCGTGAAAAGAGAAAGAGAGAGAGAGAGAGAGAGAGAGAGAGAGAGAGAGAGAGAGAGAGAAAGGTGTCTTTTTCAGTTCGATGTCCTCTGGAATAAATTCGGCGCACGCGAGCACCCCGACCGGAATCGCGATCACAATTTAACGCTCACAAAGACGATATCGAGCGACCGGCGCGATTTACAGGCACAAGATGAACGCGAGGAAGATACCGCTCGTACCCAGGCGACGCGAATATCTTCTTTAGCCGTTCCTCGGCGTTGAGACCATTTTGGGATCTGAGAACGACATACACCCTGACGCCCGGTAAGCACCGTAGGATCTTCTCCAACAGAACGCGTCCCAATTCGCTGTTGACTCCCGTGAGGAGCACCACGCGGTTCGCGTACCACTCGCGCAGAGACATTCTCGATGACTGGGGCCTGCTTGAAAAGTGAACCGCAGTGAACGGCGCGAGGTGTCCGTTTCCACTTGGTGATAGTACCTGGTGGAATATTACTTACGAGAAAGGAAAAGAGACATTTGCATTCTGGCTTAATGCAACGATCAACGTGCAAAATTTCGAGATTATGACAAACATTATTAGCCTTACGCATAATTTGCAATAAAATGCAATATTATATATATACATACATATATTAAATAATAGCGTACCAAACAATATAAAAGAAAGATGTCTAATAAATGTAAAAGAAATATATGTAAATAAAAATTTAGAATGTTTTTTTAAAACGCGTTTAATATGCTTTTCAAATATTTGCGAAATTATTCGGTTTTCTCACGCAATAATACATGTGCTAAAATGAAGTTTGTGTACACTGTATGTACACACACATGTGGGCTACTTTCTAAATGCATTTTTGTTACCGTAAGCATTTTTTTAGCATTATAAGTGGTTTCGATTAAACGTTCCTGACTAACGTGTGCATATTGTTTCACAAGACTAATATTAAAGATTGTATATACGTTTTGTTAAATTATTATTTTATATAATTTAGATTATTTTCTGTAGACTCATACAAATATTGGTTCTTTTGAAATTATTTGCACATTACAGAATAATATACAAACATCAAGCTTTAATGAAATAAATATTTAAAATTATACATTAGGAAATAAATTTGGAAATAGTATGACAATTAGACTGTGGACCACATAATCGATCCGTTTTGATGAGACCTTGTCTCCATTGTTGCAAGTGTCGAATGATCAACCGGGACAAAGGAATTGAATTGGCAAGGAATTGGTAGTGCAAGGAGCCCCATCGATGTCACTGGTATTTCGATGTAAATGAGAGAGACGTTTATGGTAGCTACGTTTACCAAGATTGCCAGTTACGTGGGCTTTACATTACCATAAAATCCGTAGCTTCGAATACGGTCGAGTACTTCATTGCGTTTAGATCAAGCATCACGTGTACCTCTGATTTACGAGCAAATAAATTAATGAATAAAAACGCCCGTAATTTTTTATCACATTGTTGATTTATAATTTAGGTTTGTAGCGAAAACTGGTATCATATTTGTCTGATATCCAAAGGAAGTTAATATATCTCCATTAGTGATTTAATGAGATCTGTTATTTTTTATAAATGGGTATTTTTAGAACGCATGCATCAAATTTAAATATTTGTGTATTTATGACTTTTCGTTATGACTAATTTAAAACGAAAATTACAACTGTGCTCTAAAGAATATAGACAGATTTAGATTTAGATTCTAGATATTGATATTTTGTTCTGTACATGCCTATCTAAACAAAGGTGTTCTCACGACGTCGATAGCGAAATGACGCGCTACCCCACAGATGCAATTTCAGGCCCGAAATTGATGTTAGGACGGTCAATTGGCACAAATAGATATGGCGCGGGAAATATTCGGATTTTGGATGTGTCCGGCTATTCGACGCGCAATTTCCCTGTAACACCGCGCGCCGCGCCCGGCCTCGTTTTTCCCCGCCGCGGTATTTCCATGTATGAATATGTGCATTTTTTTTGTTCCGGTGCATGTTTCGTTTCATACATGCCCGTCCACGCGCGCCTGTTGTTTTCAATGCCCAGGCCCGACAAATCGCGCCCGATGGTTCGCTGTTTACGAATAAAAAATCAAGCCAATTTGAAGCAAACCGTGGTTTTACACACGGATGAAAATCCGCGAGCTTTCCAGCGATGGCCGAGCGTCATAAAAGCCGGTCAATAACGATAATATGTGTAATGATACCATGCATGCAAAGCGCACCAGCGCTGCCTCACAGTTTAATTACTTTTTCTGATGAGCCTTGCTGGTCGTCCGATGTATTATTTGTACCAGAATTTCTTTCGGTATCATACATCTCGTTAGTATACGTAATAATAATAATATGTGCTAATAACTAATGAAATATATACATCGATATATAATATTTTGACATGATGTTAATGATTTAATGATAAAGAAATTGATAACATATCTTCATCCGTATTATTTTTCTCTCATCTATCTTTAATGTGGAGGTTTACATTGATATTTTTTTTAAATTTTAAGATAAGATACATAAGCCGACAGATTTTAATAATGCATACACACAAAGCGAGAACAATGCTGAGAGCATTTCGGCAATCTTTCGAAAGTGTAGTTTAGATTTATGTAATTAACGTTTAAATTAGAAACTGCATAAGTGCTGTGTGTGTGCATTATAGTTGTAAAGTGTGGCTGAAAGTATACGACCATAATATCAGTCGCGTGAGTGCATGAAGATAGAACCGGTTTGGCGTGGCGTTGCATAACAAGGATTGAGATCGCATGAAAGTACGATATCGCGATTCTTAGAATCAGTGGCCGAGTTACGTAGCCTCGACGATTGTTTGTTTTTATTTCGTGTCGGCGTATTTTGCCTCGCGAGATAAGCAACAAAAAGAAAAGGAAAACCACAATTGATAGCACCGTTAACTGCTTCCTTTCCACCTATTTCTCGGCTACATTTCAATTTCTTATTTATTTAGTCTGCAGGGATGACTGAATCCGCACAGTCATTTGGGCTTAGCGAACCCACGGACCCAAGCTCGCATTACACTGCGGACGCACTCACATACATTTACACATTATATATATTCATGCACACGCGTTTTTATGAGTGATACAATAAACATTTGAGGAAAAGTAAAAACAATTTAATGTAAAATAAGAAATATAAAAATAATAATTAGATTCAAATTAGAAAACGTATTTAATATCGAATAGAATAGCAAAAGTTTATTTTTTCATTTACATACTTTAATTATGTAAAAATAAATAATAATGCAATTCATATATAAAAGTTCAAGATAGAGCGGTCATCAATCTTCCCAGTCCAATAAATCGAGATAAACGATTACCAGGCGATCATACCTTGACGAATGATATTATACGTCAGAAATAAGGAAAACTGCCGTACTTTATGCATTTATGTATTACGTAGAGCGCGGGGAGTTCTTTTGGCGGAAAGGCGCTGCGGTTCTGCCATTCGAACGCGTCGATGAATAAAACAGCATCGCCGACCTCGCCAGACTCTTCGTTCGATCCACCTATATATTTTTTATTGTCCGACTCGGACGCGTTCCACGCATATATTCTGCATATGTTCAGATTTCTCTCCGCGTCGACGGTATTTTTTCATGTGAAATTTTACAATATAGCGGAAACAATGAAGTAGCGCATAACGCATGTCACTTGTCAGTTCATTCTGGATGGGTGTATCGCAAAAATTATATTGTTCATGTCGCAAACACAATAAAGCACGCTTAAGGGATACTTTGTTTAACTGTTAAATTAATCCGATATAAATTCACGAGATGTGTTTAATAAATCAATAGTTTCATTTTCATCGAGATTGACGATGACATAATTTCTACGTACGATAAAATTCGAGAAAATAAAGCAATATTAATATATGTATGCATTCGTTTTTATTACTTGGCTCTGAAAAAATTTGAAACATTTATATGTCGTGTTCGTGCATGGATGTTCGGTAATTCCTCCAAACATAGTGGTGATCTTGTTAAGTTCTTTAATGCTTTGTAGAAAACCGTAATACAATTTTAGAAAAGATTTTATCAGTAAAATTAGCAAAGGTGACGCATCATTGGTCGTGTTAATGTAAAAGATAATTGGCTGTTTTGCGAGTTTTAACGTCTTTAAGAGTTCACGCCGGATGTTTCTTCCGAGCACTCAGCTCCGCGTCTGGACTTATTTTACCGTTATGCTAAATATAGGATATGGCATACTCGAGAGCATTGTTTTTCCCTCAGCCAGACAAATAACAGTTAAGAGAGGAGTCGTTGTGTGATAGTGTACGAAACACACGGAATCGCGCTATTATGCGGGAAAGATTAAAATTTGAATTGTTACGGGTACAAATTTCTACGTTTGCGACGCATCCTAAGTGGCCGGATATTTCTAAACGGTAATAACGCAGCTTACTGATACAGATTATGGTGCATGTGTACTGTTATTAAACGATTCGTATTCGTATATAGCGTCCGTGTTAATCCGGTAATAGAAACTACGGTAATGTTGTCGACGAGCTTTTCGCAATTTATGCACTAATTTCATTAAATAAGACAACGATCGTAATATTGTTGCAAATTGTTTCCACCGACGAAAATGCATTATCGTGTAAATTACCACAGTATTGTAGCGTTATATTAATTCGCTACGAACTTCTTAATTGACACAAAAATAATATTCTGCATAAAACCACACAAGAGATTCAATTAGATGAAACTTTCATCCAGTATATATTTGGCAATCATTCGTTAATTACATATTAATGTGTTGACAAAAGAGATAAAAATTTATTACAACCGATATGTATCTGTATTGATTATTATATTTTATCTATACATCCACATATCACACATATTATATTTTATATCACACAATTAAAAGATTATCTTGTCAACAAAGCATGTAAGAAACGTACTATTTATCTCTAATAATCGTAAATTATCTCTAATTTACATATTTTTCATGATATATCGTTCTTTGGACATAGGCCATTTATGAATGCATATGTGTATAAGAAAAGTTGTTTTCTGCGTATCGTGAGGAATTATATAATGATTATCTATCTAGATTACTCGCATTTTTATATATTTAACAATATTTTATAAATACAATTAAAATAAGAATTATATGCCATAATTATATTGCTTTTATAAAAAATTCTAGATTATCATACACGCATCACGAATATAATTCAACAAATGAAAAGATAAGTTTATATGACTCCGTAGATCGATGCAATTAAAATTAATGGAAAATTGACTCCGTGACCACGTACGTAGTCACTTGCGGCAGATCTAGTAATGGTTCGTACGATCTTAGCAAACAGACCTTTCGTTTTCGCGGCCTTCGATTTTTTCACGTAACCCTTTAATACCATATCAATATCCGGGCTGTGAATGCACTGTCTCGTTTCCGGATTGTAGATGTAACCAAGTCGGCAGATGCAGGCAAAATGACCGGGCAGATTTAGGCAACTCTCGCTGTTCCGCGTGCAATTGTGCGTACCTCGGACGCACTCGTTCACGTCGACGCACAGCCCGAATCTGGAAGACCACTCGTAGCCACGCTGATGACATTCGCAGCTCACGTTAATCTGATTCGTTCTGAGTGCCTGGAAGTCGCGATTCTCGTCCCGGTTCAGCGTGCATTTTCGATGCGCTACGAACACGACCAACGGTGGTTAGCTCGCTTGAGGGTGGAAAGACTTTAAGGGTGGTTAATTGCGCGCGCGGCGCACATGGAATGCAAACGAGCATGCAAAGCTCGACCGTAGTAAAGTGCCGGACTCGTTGTGTTTGTCGTAAGACAAAACGAGAATCCCATCTGTGGAATTGCACGTTTTTGAAGCTTGCGATAATACGGCTCTGATTTATTTACACACAATTGTGTATGATGATTAGCAAGTCATGAAATTAAAATATTACTATTTCTTACAAGAAATTATTTTTGCACTAATTATATATTTTTTACAAGAATCGGCTGTATAAAAATAATATAAAAAAAAAAAAAAAACGGGGAGAGAGAGAGGCTATATTTCCTAGTATCATCAATTAAGAATGACATATCTATTATACTGTGGCAGCGTTTTTTATCGATATGATTATACCGCGCGTTACGTAGAGTTAGTTCAATCATTATGTTGGAAAATATAAATAAACCTTTCGCGCGATGTAGATATTTGTAACGGGTGTCTAGTCACCTGGTCGATTCTCAGCGTAGCAAGGGTTGCTCTGCGACTGGTAACAGTCTTTCATGTACCGGATGTGTTTCATAGGACAACAATGGTCCGGGCAGAAACTGTATAGAGCACAGGCGTACGGTTTCGTGTCGTCCGCTCGTGGATCCTTGTTATAAACACCGTATTCATCAAGACAGTTGGCGTGATTGTCACAGGGCTCGCCGAAGGTAGCTAAGTCTGGGACGCCCAGCATCGTGTACCAGCACATATAATAGCTGACAGTGGTACGCCATTGGAAGCGTTCTGAAAATAGTATTCAATGATCTACATCTGCGACTGAAATAATATCTGATATTATCTCTGTTGCCTTTGTTAACTCATCGATTTACGTCACAGAATTGAACGATTTGGTTTTTATGTGTTATTGTAGCCTGAAGACTTCGCGTGAAGGAATTATTCATAATTGTTGAACCGTGCTCGTTTCTATCATTACTATCTCAAACGATGACTAAGACAGTTAGCCAATTTATCTCTCTGACCTATCTTTAAGAATTAATAATTTTATGTGAACTTAAAGAATTATAATATCACAATCATATTTGTAGCAGTAATCTTTAAGCAGAATCACTTTATAATTAAATTATTTTTTAATTGTTTGTGAAAACTTATGTATACTGAATTATTGTGAAAACACTCGAGATTTATGTTTTTCCAGTTTATATAGCTCGTAGCGTTAAAAGTTGGATTGTATTAGCACTTGGTTCTAATTTTGAGGGAGTAAATGATACACAATCAAGTCTATAACATATCAGTATGTGAATCTAATTTTGAGAGAGTAAACGATACAATATGAAGTCTATCGCTTAGTTCGGTTAGAAACATTTTCAATCAGACAACGATTTAGCCGTTAGCATGTGCAAATCGAGCTTAATGTTCCGGGCGTGATTAGATTGCTCGCGACGAATCGATGCACTTGCCGATTGGACCCTGAAACGGAACTGCGGCAAGATTGTCCCGCCTTTGGGCTATCTGGCAGTCCCTTTGAGCGGCCAAAATCTGTTCAGTATTGTTCGCCGGATCCCACTTCTGTTCTCTCATGACCGTGACGGTGTCGTCCTCGCGCCTGAGGGCCGTAAGCCTAATGATCCTCTCGAGATACTTGAGGCACTCGACAAAACTCGCCTCGCAGTGCTTACGCACCTCCCAGTGCAGGGATCTCAGACCGGGTTTCGGGAACTCTTCATACAGTCTGCCCGTAGCCTCCTCCGCACTCTTGTAGTACCGACGATCGTAGTCGTGGAATTTGTGGGCGCGAATAAAATACGCCGCGTCACGGATCACCCGGTTCCTGTCCAAGCTAGAATCTGGCACGTTCGTCGCCTCCGGGTCCACGTCGGGCACGTCGCTCACCCGTATGTTGTGGTCCATAACCTGCTCGGTCAGCGGCACCTTTGGCATTTCCACCTTGTCCTCGTCCTCTCGCGTACTCAAGTCGGTGACAGTGGACTCGACAGTAGATTCGATCATTGGCGGTAATGGCGTTGTGACGGCCGTTATTAGCGGCACGCGGAATATAATAAGAAAAATGTAAATAAGACGTGTTGTACATTTGGTGAACTCCATCTTGAATGTGCAGCTTTTTGTGAAAAGATTTTTTTTTTTTTAGACAAGGATATATAAAATTTTTATTGATGACAATTTAATTTATGTTTTACTGATATGTGTCTGCAATATTTATTTTCTTTTCGGATACAATTATTTTCCTTGAAGTTTCTATTTTGAGAATTTTAAGAAGAATAGAAACGTCACATGTGTGCCGGATTTGAAATAAATATATTTTTTTCTTCTCGTGAATGAATGTGTTTCGGGTGAATTGACAATTCCTTTGCTGGTCGCGTTGCTCGGAGTATCGGGGGTGATCTCGGAAAGCGCGATGCATTCTATTATCTGGCACGCAGATGCACGTTCAAATTACTTAAATTGCGAGGGAGACCCCGCCGCCGCTTATCCGTCTCCTTGCTCGCGATGCTGAAAAGACGAGATGAGAAGCAACGGAAGCGCGAGGAAAAAGAACGGGGTACACGGGAAAAAATTATATTAAGCCGTATTCCACTGTGCTCGAGAGTTATTCACCTCCCGCAACATCCGCCGACTTACGATTTTACCATCACTGGCGAGTGTCTCACCAGCGAGGATAAGTACTGTTATATCTCATTCAGTCGCGGCTTTATTCGGCCGGGTGACTTCGCGTTAAAGGCGACCTCGCCCTCGTCTGTGTCTTAGCGCGGGTTTACAGACAGAAACTTCGTATAGCAACGCGTAATAAGAGGCACCTTCGCGAAACGAGGTGAATCAACTTCACCGGTTCCCTCGAGAGTGACTACTTTAACCCTTTAAGAGTACTATCGACTTAAAGTGTATTCATAACACTCATCTAAATGAAGTTAATCAGAAAATCATGTTGCCTCATATATAAATTACATAGTGTATAAAAAGAAGAACTTATAATATAATCTCTTCTTCTGTTTTCACTTATGAATAAAAACCAAAGTTATTTTAATATAGCTCGACTTGCATTCAGCAAAGTATATTTGAAAATTTAATTATAATTAAGTATATTTATTCACAATTTCAATGTTCAAGTAAATTTTGTACGCTTTGTAAAGATAGATGTTAGTGCCGCGCTGTTGAGCTTTATATCAACGAAGCTTGCCGTTCGTAAATAAAAGACCCCGCGCGAACAGCCGCGAGCGGATATCTCATCGAATTTCGGACCTGGTCCAGCGATCCCGAGAGTTTCTGCCCGGCGCGGCGTGGAAGAAAGAAGGGCCGCAGCTCTCCGAACTTCTCGCTCATCGCGTATTCCAGTCAGCACTTTCGAAAGACAGAGTAACGTCCAATCCGACGGTGAAACTGGGTCAACATTTGCTCGGTGATCTGAGAAAACGGCGAAATACACGCGCGCGGCCCCGTCAGGCGAGCAAGAAGCATCAGCCTCCGCAGAATTTCATCCGACGCGCAAGAGCGATTCGAAAGTTTTCTCTCCCCCGTACCTATTCGCCGAGTGCCCCATCGCGTCGAGAGCTAGGCAATCGTTTGTCTTGGATAATGGCGAGCAAAAAGGTTCGGAGGCTTTGCAATGGTGCTTATTAATTCCTTGGCCAAGCTGACTGCAGAACTAGTTGGCGAATCACGAGCTGGCTTCTCGATTGTGATCCGTTTGAGTTCCGATTATTATCGGGGCGTGAAAATTAGAGGAAAAACTTTGGAGATTCGCGAAAACATCTTCTCCGTTATATCGAAAAGATAAATGCGAATTTTATGGACGGTCTCGCAGTTCATTTTATGAAAATCAGAATCGATTTGCAAACTTAATTTTGCTAATTTGCTAGTAGAATGTAAATCGTGGTGGTAGCTGCCGTATATATATGTCTGGCATAACTTCGATTAACGTATGTCACTGTTCCGTACGTGAGAGGTATGTTTGTGTAAAACGTACTTGCAAAATTCACTAGAAGTACATGTATTTCAAACGGAACATGCAACGGCGCGAGTAGAGAGCATTGGGAAAAATCAAGTGGATCATATCTGTATTCAGTATTCGGGGAAATGGTAAAATCCGACGTGTACAATTTAGTTCAACAATGGCTAGTGCCATTGATCGATATAGCACGCGACCAATATCGTAGCGTAAACTGCAATTCCGTCAGTATACTGAAATGATAAACCATAATGGAGCGATGCGATTTCATCTGCCCGTAACGAAAGCTGCTGTGTGCACGCTAAAATTGAAAACACGATCTGAAAAGATGAATTTAATTGAAATCTTAAGGGCTTAAAGAAACGTCGATTGTAATGTATTTCTTTCAAAAATCTTTCCTTTATCGATCATAAATGAGGAGCTTTACAGCGAAAACTATAAAACGCAGCATTTTTAGAATAGAATATCTTACTGATCAACAATGTCTGATATATCTTATGGTCAGAATCTAAAAAATAAATCGACTATTTTACACGTGCATTCTCGAATGTGCAGAAATCAATTAATAATAAAAATGACAGAATAAAATACATATTATTAGCCATGGGTAGCTTACCAACGATCGCGTGTAAACTTCTCTTTTCGTTTAAACAATATTAAAACTCTGCTCGATTGAGACTATGCGCAAGGAGATGCGGAAGAAACGTAACTCAAAACAAGCGCGCGAGTCAACATTTGCTCTGCGGTGCTGTAAAAGTAGAAAAATACATGTCCGCGATTCTAACTCGTCGCGGTATTGATCAATCGGGAAATTGTGCTGTACCGCGTTTCGATCTGTGAAACGATAAACCATAATGGAGAAGCTCGTTTGTCGCGCACATGCTTGAGATTATGTATCTACGCTTTACTGCGGAATATTCCGAAGGCTTTCGTACATTCCTACGGATAATAGAAACTGGTTTTTTTTATACCAGCTTTAGTAGCTCTTGACTCCGCTGTGTGCGAATCCTTCCTCTCATCCATGGCATCCCTCCGTCGAAATAAATTCATGAAAAGCTAAAATGACTGTGTGCCACAAAATTACTTGCAAAAAATAAAAGCAAATATAATTAAATATTAAGTTGCGAGACTTAACATTTTTTTTTCAATTTTTGCTTTTGTAGCAGCTATTTTAACTTAGAAAATATTAAATATGATATGTATTATAGAAAACAAAAATTAATTACTATAGTGCTTTGAAAATTTAATTAAAAATTTTTTTGGATCTTATATAAAAATTTAATTACATTGTACTTTTTTATAATTATTACAAACGATTCTCAAAATGTATGATTATTTTAAAAAGATTTTCACGTTATTCCACTCTTGGAAACTTTTTCAGACTGCTTTTATATAGGCATGTTGAGAAATTTTAATACAGTTTTCATGCGAATCTTATAGAAACTTAGAAACACAAGTTAGAAGGAATTTTCATTAAGGGAATGAGATATTTATTTTTATATTCCACGTTATATAATGACACAATAAGTTTCATTAATAACACATGGAATTTGTTAAAAAATTTGTTTTGAAATTACCATTTTCTGCTTAAATTTAATTCATTTTGGGGAAATGCCATATAGCCAGCATTCTCTTCGTCGTCTTTTAAAACAGCGAGGAAGAACACGAGTAAACACATTTACTTTAACGTTCAAGCATTTACGTCGAAAGTTTTAAACATGCAAATAATTGGACCGTAAGGAACATACTATGGAATATTACAGTATGAACAAACAAAGTGCAGTAGAGAGATCGCGGCGTACGTCAATATGTGCGCGCACATGTGTATCTCTCGTACATACTATCTCAATTTAAAACTTAGTTGCGTTACATTTAAAATAAACTATTATATAATCCCTTTATTTTGATAGAAAATTTATTTTCACATGATTTCTTTCTCGTTTATGATACGAAAATTATCAACGCCGTGCCGTTGAAACAACAGATTTCTCTTAAATTAATCTCCGATCACGAGAAAGTGTACGAGTTCCGGGATACTATATGTACATACACAATTATCCAGAAGATGCCTGTTCCACGGCTACAGAGAGTCACGCATAACGTGTTCTCGGCATAGCCTCATTTCTCCATATCGGATGGCGTTCACCCATTCTCTTTCTCCCTCTCTCTCTCTCTCTCTCTCTGGCGCGCGCGTGCGCTGCGGTTACGTGACAGTGCGTTGCAGTTTCCTGATAAGATCGACTATATAGCTATGCCGGATACATTGATTAACAGTACAATCACCAGCAATGAAGACGATACTTGTCTCGCTTACTGCCACTTGTAATTTCTTTCCGGAACTATCCGCGTGGAAGTTTGTAGACTTTACTTTATGTTAGACGTTGGAGAAGGAAACCGCGAGCTTCCTAAACTTTGCTAGATAATACAACGTTAATTAACTTCTCGTTTACCTACCCGACCGCTTAATGAAGCTGAACGTTCCTTATTGTTATCGTATATCTTCGATGTTTGTTGTTTGCTCGCTGTCACATATTAAGTTAGGTATTTTATCTAGAATTTTTTATACCTATAAATCTCACGCAAATAACACTTCCCGTAATATAAATAGATAACAAAGCGCTTGAGAAATTTTTGATATTAATATTAATAACTACCGCGATGTAACAGTAGTGACGATGGTGAAAGTATCGAAATGCCTGAAGAGATTAATAGGGTATAATGGTATTGAATTTCTTTATATAAGAGGGATACTTGACAAATTCATAAGAGCTATTTAGGCTGGCATTAACGTTAGCGTATGCATACGGACATTATTTTCTGGCTCAAAAAATCCTTCCGTGAGAGAGAATGAAGTGATTACGCGAAACCTGGCTTATCGGCTACGCTCCTTTACTTTCGTGCGAAAGTGGCTAGAATTAAGTACCTAAGGGGACCGTGGCTTAAACGAGATCTTCCTCTCAAAGGATGGCTGACATTCTCGCGGAAAGAGAGAAGAACTTAAGGCATAACTAAGGGATGGACGGCGAAGGATAAGGGCGAACGGTTAAGTAAAAAAGTGGAATCCGTAGAAAGTTTAATTGCTTTCGAATATCGATGAGTGTTGTGAGGCGTCGTCTAATTTGGAAGTCAATTGATAGACGCGTTCCCATTGCGCGCCTCTCGTCCTGTCTCGTCTCACGCGCGATCTTATTTACTTCTCTTTCCTAAGCGAGGGAAACTCGCGGTAGTCGGGCATTAGCGTGATCGAATATCCGCAGACTGCCACCCAAGCGCATCGCCGCGATTGAACGGTAGGTAGAAGTAGAACGACGACGACGACGACGACGACGACGACGACGACGACGACGACGACGACGACGATCGAAGCCATTATCGGGAAAAGTTATCGCTCGTCGAACAATCCTTGGGCCATGCATTCGCGTCGCACTTATCGTTTTACGAACAGGACCTCGGCGTTATGTACCAGCATTACGCTCACGTTCTTTCAAGATTGCTTAACGATGTCACTGAGCTGACGATGCTTCCGGGACAATCAGCGTAATCGTCACTATTTTGATAAATATTTTTAACTGTTTCACACAGTAGAAACGTGTCGAATTAAACTTTTCTGACTTTAATCACAGGAGGAAATAATCTTCAGCCTGAAAAATCGATAGTATAAAAAAAACAGATTGCAGTTTATAGGACGACATGTAACGAAAAGTATAGGGATGGGAATAGATCCGTTGTGGAATGCTAATGTGAAGTGTAAGATTATAAATAATAAAAAGTCTCTACATAAACGACTTCGTAAGAATCTCAATTATTAGAGTATGTAAGAACTTAAATATATTTTTCATTGCAAATTTAAATTGCATTCCGATATTCACTGCCAGTACTGAAGATCTATATTTTATGTTGCGTACAGATTTTCAGTACTGACAGTGAATATCGGAACGCCTTAGTTTAGATTTAACAAATCTTATATATATTATTGATTATAAAAAAACTATCGTAAAAAGGAATTAAAAGACGAATGAATCGATTTTTGCGAACGATATTACAGGCACCAGGCTATATAAATGCTCTTTTCAACAAAATTAGAGAACTATTTTGAATCGAAATTATAAAAACAATTAAATATACAAATTTATAATCTTGCGGAAAATAGAGAGCTATTTTCAAAAAAGCATTAAGATGTAAAGTCTCAGCTTTCAAATCTCGTTGAGTTTTTCATCAACGATGTTTGTGGTTCTCAAATAGCGCCATTTTCAAGTTAAATTGATAAAAATATTAATTTTGAAATTACGCACAGAGTTGAAAAAAGATTGTTTT
This sequence comes from Temnothorax curvispinosus, assembly GCF_003070985.1. Classification (NCBI taxonomy): domain Eukaryota; kingdom Metazoa; phylum Arthropoda; class Insecta; order Hymenoptera; family Formicidae; genus Temnothorax; species Temnothorax curvispinosus. The sequence goes on from NW_020228004.1 coordinate 266,011, forward strand.
TAACTTTAGACTTTCTGAAAACTTAGGTCTCCTCTTCAAAATACTTTTCTAGATATTCAGCTATGATGTTTTTTCGCCGAGTTATCGCGAGTTGAAAATATACTGATCGAATAATCAACTTGCAAATAACACTATTTTGAACAGAAGCATTATCAAAGAAAAAGCTTGATGAAATTAGAATAAAGCATGATTTTTTAAGATTTAAACCGGTTACTTGAAAATCAGTTTGCAGTTATTTTTTTCGCAAATCTTTGTCACTGGATTTGAAGTGACTCTTTAATACGTGTGTGAAGTTGACATGACATATTACAATTTTTCAATTTCAATTTTTATAAAGAATGTGAAACTCTTTTTTAAGTTTATCAAGAATTGTAGAACTATGGAAAGTGCTACTAGAACTCTTAGTATTTTTTGGAATTCGTAGAATGTCGTGCCAATTTCATAGACGCCTCTTTAATTTTGTCGTTGAATAGCATATTAAATTCACGCGAGTTGCGGGATTATATCATACCAGCAAAATGTTTATCATTACGATGTTTATCATTCTTTTACCAGTTATCGGTTATCATAAACGTGCATTTCTGTAATTATTTTCAACGACGCATGATAACCATTCTCAGGTGTTCTCGTTTATACGTAATAATTCATCCTTTATTACAAAGCGTAATATCGCGCAATAAATCATAATATTAAGTAAAGTATTTCCGCTTGAATATTAATCGTAATGTCTGAAACGGTGCCGTATTTTCAGAGGATGTTCAGAGCATCAAAATGTCGACCCGCTTTCGCACGAGCATCACGACGTTCGAGGGTAATCGCGTCAGCTCGATAAAATACGATTAATGCATGCAACAAAGGCGAGCTGAATCTTCCGATGGAAATCACGTCGCAAATATCCGGCATATCGCGCGTTCGCACGTGGTACGCGCGCGAACTCGCGAGCGTCGGTGCGCGGCGTACGTGCGCGGCCGCGCGTGGAATTCTTTATCCTCGCTTCGTACGGACGTTCATGACTTCTATGGGATGTCGCGTCGCCGTGCTATTTTGTCGGATATTAATGGAAGCCGGGTTGATAAATGAGCCGGTCGTGGGGGGAGAACACGCGAAAAGACAGGGAAGACACTCTCCGGACTCTCTTCTTCGTTCGGCGAATGACGCCTCCGGGCTTTAAAGAGAAAAGCCAGACTCAGACTACCGCGTGTATGGGATGATCAACGGCGTCTACCTAACGATAGATGGATGATATTTTCAGCGCGCGTCTAACATTGAATACGGCGTTTGAATACGCCATAGAAGTTACTTGAAATTCTATGAGCATTATTAGTGATTTTATTTAACGACCTTATATATATATATATATATATATATATATATATATATATATATACACACATATATATATATGTTATATTCATTCATTACTTTGTTATTAAAAATTACGATACATATTTGTTGAACGTACTCTGTCCCATGTATTCGCATATGTATTCATTTTTCATAAAAGTTCTGATACAATGAGAGACACGTACGTGTGTGTAACTCGACGTTCCCCATTTTTGAAAATTTCTCGAACATGATTGGATTTTTTAAAAGCGCGGTGCGTCCCGCAGTATCGGGCAGTGGCAATGCGACGTTCACTTAAAAAAAGGTCACAAGGTTTACGCGTTTGACATTGCGATTACGTAACGAAGTTTTCGCATACGTGGTACGACCGAGCTCTTAATGCCAGGCACGTTGTGAGCTGTGTGCGCAAAAAGGATTAAGCTCGACTACTGCAAGGCTTTATTAGCCTCGCGCATGTGAAACGTTCATCTGTAAGTGCAATAGACGCATATACGATGGGTCAGGGTTTGCAATACCGAGACCACGTGTTCTCATTGGTCTCAGCCGCAATTACAACCTGCCAATCAGCCGGACAAATGTATTCGCCGGCCTAACCGCGTTTAGAGACCATGCCGCGATCATGAGTATTGCTGTACCTTATAGCCTGTCACACACGCTTAACTAACGACGTATAGTTCTCTCTATCTTCCGAATAGCGTATGGTTAAAGTATTTATGAGGAAGATATTGATGGTTGTGACAGTCGTGATGAAATTTTATCTTAATATCTGTCCACATAATAATCTGTTTGCAGCGCAGTTCCTTATATAATTTCTACTTGAGTAAAATTATCGTACCAGCTTAATTCCGATTTAGATAGACGCGAAATATTCGATTAAAGACATCTTCGAGTGAATTATTAGAAACTGAATGAATCGTTAATAATGCGGCCAGCAAATAGAATCGGCGACTTTAATTATCGGAAATTACTTCGCCATTGCTAACGTTATAGCATTAATACAGTCCGCAGCATATCGTAATTGCAATACGCTTATACATACAAAAGCTCGATGTAAACCGCCTCGAATTCACGGGTAAAGCACAGCCGTTAGATTTTGTGCAATTTGCACAAAATCAGTATGTCCAACTATTATATAAATTTTTCAATAGTTGCAGCACGTAATCCAATTATGTAAACATTGCAGCATCCATAAATTTACATGAATTTCAATTGCATCGGTCATATTTTATAGTCTCGTTAAATCACACAGTTACGAGCATCGTTTTCAACATCGCGTTATTAAAAAAAAAAAATGGATGAAATAATTCAATATTCCGTTATTATCCACTCTCGTTGTTATCCGGCTGTCGTATTAATCAAAGGATACGTATGCATTCGATTGCTCATGGTAATGTCGAATTGCTCGCTATTTCTAACAGATTATTGGCATTAATTATTAGTTCATGACATTTCAAACAATCTACTGGAGAAACTATTAATCACGTTGTCGATTTTTAATGAATGGATTAAAATAAATCGCTAAAGCAATAAAACGTGAATTTTTTAAAATTCTATTGGCAATCAGAGGATTAATGTGATGAATAAAGACTGTGCTCGTTTTCCTCGGATGTTTGTCAGTAAACGTCTAATAAGCATTGTGGAATACGACAAAAGGTGCAAAATAATGAACACTGATACGATATCATTGTTGTCCAAACAACGGATACGCCTGTCGTATCGGGGGATCGAGAATGTTAGGCATACAGTATTCCGTGGATATTAATTGGAGTTGGAATTAATTTCTCCCCTATTACGAACCGTCGGAAAACTTGATTAGTATTCCCCAACGAACGGCGCCGACACGCTGACGGCGGGTTTCTGCGAATAGTTGGGAATCGAAGTAGATATAGGGTCGCATTCGCCATGCTATCTACCAAGTCGTTCATCGGCCCACGTGAATTCCTTTTCAACCTCCATTTGTTACGGGTCGCAAGTAAATGACACGAATAATTTCGCAAAACTGCTTCTATACATTCAGACAAGCAGGAAATTATATCTGAAATGGCGCGTTTAATAGCTAAGCTTATTTTTTGCCTTAATTAAACACGCTAAGGTAGAACCTCAATCATTTTCGGTTTTTGAGCATCGTCATCGTTTTGCGAGGAAAGTTCAAATTTGCTGATCGAGACATATAATTGTAACGTCGTTTACATTATAAAGAGATGTATAAAGGTTTATTAAAATATACGTTGAACGTGTCGTACGTCAATTAATATTTTTATTTAAATAAAAACAAAAATGCAAAATAAAGTACACATACACACACATCAGATTATTTAAACTTTACACACTCGAGATGCGATAGGATATTTCCTTCTTAACTCCATCGGCGAGTTCGCGAAATTCTTGAATAACGGCGAGCATTGCAGTGAACCGGTCGAGTTCGAGCATCGGTCGAACGAAGGAAGAGCTCTTTCCCCTTGATCGAGGATCGCGACGTGAATCTACCGCCAATAATTCCAACGCCATACGTTTTTCCTTTTCTAGACGAAAGCATCAATCGCAACGAAATAAATCGCGAAAAGTTGTGGGCTGTCTTGGCTACGTGGGGCACGAACGGTCCGGCGCTGGTCCGAGTTGAAGTTATCCGCGGCTATCAAGTCCGAAAGAATTTTCGCAGTCGCGTCGTGTCTTGCGCCCCAGGGACTGCCTTCTTCGAATCAAACTTCGACACCCGAGATGCCATTAGTACCCAACGAGTCTGCAAGTTTTCTCGCTCTGTCGACGTGGTCGAGGTTAAAGGAACGAGGAGAAGGGCTGCTGTGTGGCCTTCTCTCCCATTCTTTCGGAGGCTTTTCGGGAGTTAAAGAGGTGATTCCGCGCTACGCGCCCTCCCATTCCTTGCTGCCGGGCTTTCGAAGACCGCGCTACATACATTCGAGCAGTATTTCACATGTTAACACAGAACCGAGAATTTTCTCCAATAATCCAGGATAATTGGACCTTTTAAAAAGAAGTCGACGTTGAATTCAATTTAAAAAAATTCACGCAATACTGTTAGGAACATTGCTTGGAGTCAGAAAACATTTCACTCGATTTAATTTTGAATTACGTCATATATTTGAACAGGCGCGACACACGCGATTTAAAAATCTAACGAGCTATTCTTTCAATTAAATGCATTTTTTTCAAATGCGTTAAATATAGTTGGAAGCTCTATAAGATACAGCGTTACTTCTCAGTACAAGCATGCATCTTTCAACGTATCAGCAGTCGATCGACAGACCACTCTCGAACGTTTCTCGACGCGAACATCGCTGCGGTATCCACCAGCGCGCTATCAATCAATCGACGGACATCCTCATACCAGTCCCGAATTTGCGGGCCGGCATTCAAGGATCATCTGGGCGTCTGTGATCCCTTAGAGTGCGCGCCGTCCTCTCGTCAAATCCTGTCAGCGTACAGGATTCTGTACACGCTCACCTCAGTCTCTTCCACTCGAGCATCACGAATGGGTGTAACTGCGGAGCCGATCGTCCTGAATAGGCTTTCTCGCCAATCGAATCCATACCTCGACTGGCGACCGCCGGGTTCTTGACGCCAATGAAGGAAGGAAGGAAGGATGGAAGAGAAGTAGCTTGTGAGCCGGCTGATGAAATTGAACACGGAAGGCACCGAAGACGTTTCCCTCGGAACGGCTGATGCCGAGCGAACCGGGGAGAATGTACGAGGATGAGGTAGGCGAGGTGTCATCTGAGGAACAGATCGAAATACGCAGAGAGAAGCTGGGGCGACGCAGACGGAGGAGATGTAAATGGCACGCTTCATTAACGTGAGTTACCGTCGCATCCATTATTCGCGGTAACCAGACTGACAAGCGCGATTCCGCCCTGTCCAGAGTATTACCGTGCGGAAGGAGAGGACGGGATTTTCGTGCGCGTTACTTCTCGGGCAGGAAGAGGACCGACGGCGGCCAAATTGGAGTGAATTCCGTCGCCGTTACCGAAACCGCCGTCGGTCGCCGTTGCCGTCGCCGTCGCCGTACGCCGCGGGCGTCGTCTTGGAAAAACGTTTCGCGTGGAAGCGGCGCGTAATCGCGCGATATCAGAATAATGATCGCTCAGATCAGAATTCGAAAGGGTTCTGCGTGGCAAAGTGAGAGAGGACGATAGATCACGCGATTGAGCGCGAGGGTGTGCGCGACCGTTTCGCATACCCGGTCGGAGAGATTCCACGTTTCGGTGATTAAAATTTTCTTATTACCCGACGAGTGCGTCGTATGGCGCCGGCAGTTAAGGTAGTGTCGCATTTTATTCCGCGTATCTGCCGTTGAATGGGGATATGATCGAGAGGCAGTCACGATACGCAAGCGGAATGATCGATCGACTGCAATGAAATCAGGAGTGATGGGGGTTCAGTAAAAGTTTTTCCGCGGTGATAAAAAATATAATGGAAGAGCTCGTGAACAATTGAATTAGCTCATACAATCATTACGAAAACACGTAAAAACTGTTTATTATTATGTATTATTCTATTTGGTGTATATTTCCCTTGTTTGCGATTCTTTTATCTAAGTATTACAATATTTCTCAATATTCCGCTGTATCCTATGGGAAGAATGAAGCTCACAGAAATAACGATGCATAAAATATTTCATTTATTCTATTATCTCCGAATCTATTATCTATTATTATACATTCTGCAACGCTTGCGATTTGTATCAATGCGGAAAACGCAACGGCATAGCACGGCATGGGTATTAACCAGCCCGGTTGAATTTACAGCTCCAGCTCGGCAATACAACGTTACGCGGCTATATTTAATAAAGACTCGCGCGCGCGTGAGCGCGCCGTTGTATTCCCAACTCCAAAGTTCCTATGATTAAGATTTTCATTAATCTTGTTATTCATCGGCGTGACACGTATCGTGCTTCGCGTGCATTAGCTTGATACAATGCCTGTGACATCAAACAGACGCGATCTTTCATACCGTGCATAGCTCTCGCGAGCCGTAATGTCATATTACTTCGTCATAACGTCAACTTAGGCCAGGCATGCCGGCGTAATATCTATTTAAAATAAAAAGTATTAATTAGGCGAATACCAACGTGGAAAATAATATACTGTAGACGACGAAATGTGTTCCCGCGTCAAAAGCTTCGTAAGTGCACTTATTTAACGGAGAATATACCGCTGTCGAGAGACATCCTAATCTCGATATTTGAAATATCTTCCGTCATTTCGTGGCATCCGAATGACAAAGTTCTGCCTAACATGCGTATGCGAATTTGTCCGATATTTCAAAAGTCTTACAGAAATATTAGATAGGACATTGTTATTCCGGCGCCACGATTTGTCACCACCGTCGCTATACCGCCGTACTTTCGATAAGCGCGCGATATGTACTGTAGCTCGTAAATAAGTGAACCGCGGCTGACGCGTGAGAACTCGTGGGAAAAAGCCGCATGAAGACATAAATCGAGGAGTTATTACCTGATTTTCCGTACGACGAAATTCCTTACGGATTGCTATTAGAACATTGATCACCGTAAGATTTTTCTCCGATTCTATCGCGCTTTAGAGTGTTATACAGGTCCGGACTTTTTTTTGCCCGAAAATATCTACCGAGATAAGAGGCTGGGGACGAAGTTCGAGATCGTAAATCAGAAAACGGGTTGGTCAGTCGTGGTGCAGAGCTTCATTTCGTGTATGAGCGTGATTTATGCGGTCACCATATACATACACACATTCATACATCAAATATACATACATATATGTGTGTGTATATATACATATATAAATATATGACAGGTGTGTGTGTGTGTGTGTGTGTGTATAAGTGCACCACAGTCTCGAGCCGCCTTAGAAGCGATTTCTACCTGCCATTACATTACTTATATATACTTATTTCGCGAATCAGACTACCGGAATTAACAACAATTCTTCACTACGCAAGGATAAAAATTTCTATCGCAAGAAAATTAAAGAAAAAAATCAATGTTGCGACAATCGCGCGACGAGATTAAACTTTTACTAAGCTGCAAAGTAGCTCTGGTATCGATTTATCCCGCTCTCTTTAGATTTAAAAATTTAGAACGGCAACTACGTTCAACACGGGATAGCTTCGGAGTTAAATTTCCGCGAGCGTTTGCGCGAAATGTGGAAAGTGTCACGAACGCAACAATCACGCCGAAATGTCGACTCTCTGGCAAACTGGGTTCAAGCATTGAAGTGAATTTTTGTATTTTTTATTTTTTTTTTTCACGACGAATCCATTAAACAACCACGGACAGCCATTTCTGGATGGACTCGAATCGACAGCGCCGGGAGGGAAGGGCACGAAATGAAATTCTGATGCAATCGGGAGTGTGGAAAATCATAATGGAATTACATTACGGAACTATTAAACCGAAAGAGCGCCATCACTATCGGACGAAACGAAAAATGGACGTTCTCCATCAAATATTCCATATTTTAATCTCGACCGATTTACTTATTTCCATTAGCGCGATATGGGTGGCCAGGATCGTAGTCATATTTTTTCGTAATTTCTTACACCCGAAGGTCTATATTTAATTATTCAAAAATTTAATTACGATCGTAGCAGTGTTTTGGCGACATACTAGTTCGTTGACGCCAATATTTTGTTAGATGTACGCATTTTAGGCAAATATTTATGCAAATATTTATGCAAATATATGCCGGCGTATTGTGTATTTTCTATATTATTCTGACGCTCGCTAGAGAGATTAAATTATGCACGATTGAATGAGTTTCGTGACAGAGAGATTATTGTTGAGCATGGATTTTATTAAATAACGTCCACAGAACATTTTGTAATGTTGATAACTCATGAATCGACCATGCGCATCATTATCGTTGTCCTACGTTTCTTCGTTCGCGTGAGAACGTTACTTTTGAATTTACATTTTATCACGCAATGTGCACTTAATAAACTCGTAAACCGAATTACCATATTGTTCAAAGACGACCTTGTTACTTCGAAGATTAATAACAGCCGCCTCTCGCGAGAACGCGCGCCATCATCGTTGTAATTAAACGAAACTGCGTCGCGCATCAACTGTGTCGGCTATGAATGCGTGAAATAAGAGCTACGCTTGGCTGCAGTACTCGCCCTTCTCGGTGGTATCGAGCCAGCCCTTTTCTCATGGCGCGCACCCCGGTCTAATAGAATTCATTGGATTATGCATCGGAGGGCACTTAAATATAAGTGGTTAAACGAATTACTGCGCGGTACCCTTGGCCCACTCGAGCCCCTCTTCCCTTCTGTCCTTCACAATTCTGCACGAATATTATTATGCTAATCCATAAAGCTAAAACTTTTATGGCAGCCATGGTCGCGTAAACACTGCCAGCCGTTATTGCCCTCTGCGGCGTCAAGAGTGCTGAAACTTTAATTAGATCACGAATTAGCATGCACGCTTTATTCGACTTTTCGCAAGTACACTCCCCTCGTCTTGAAGTAGTATATATATTGTTGAGATATATCGTCAGACAGATCCTAACAATAAGATACATCATCAACGAGTAGCCAACGTATATCATAAGCTGATTAAACCAACTTAATTATATATTTTAATTTTATAAAAAATAATTAAGTATTCTTTGTTCATTGAAAATGAATTTCTGTTCAACATTTAAAGTTGTTGTAAAATTTCAAACATTACGTGTTTTGCTCGCGGACGTGTAATTATTCGGGCACGGTTAAGAGGACGGGATGAAAAGGTCGGTGATTAGAAACACGACACCGAGAAATGCATTCTTTTTACAACGAACTTTTCTATCTTTGTCGTCTCGCTTTTCTACTGAGGATGAATTTTGTAGTATGTTTAATAATTCTGGCATCATGCTATAAATTTGTTGCCTCGTATAATCCACGTTTTCTGCGACATATCCATTAATTATCTCGGCATTCCGCTGCGAGTCATCAGTCGATAAATGACTGGGGTTTGAATTTTTAAATATGCATTTTTGCTACAGGTATGACTGATCCGCATAATCATCTGGGGTTTAGCGTTCGAACTGACGGACCTGAGTTCAAACGAACATTCACATACATTTTATAAATGTACATGCATACGTTTTTGTGAGTGATAGTGCAATAAACATTTGTCGAAAAAAGCAAGATACAATCTAGTTTAAAAATCACAAGAAGAATCAAAATAAGAATAAACTCCATATATGTATTTATACAGCCAAATTTTATATTTATATTCCTTAATTTAAAAAAGAGGATTTAATCAAATTACAAGTTAATTTATTGACAGTGATGATATAATTATATTAATATATTTATATTTATATTAGATATTATTTAATACAATAATGTATTATAGCATCACATTTTAGTATTTTTACCATTTTAAGGTTTTTTTCTTTATATATGTTAGAAACTTTATATTAGTTTTACTTATTCGAGGTAATAAATAGTAATAATTTACGCGAGTTATTAATCTGCAACTATATAATTATCATTTCCACAATTTCGTGCGTGGTGCGTTTCAATAAATCCCGAGATTTGCAAGCGAGTCCATTTTAAGCGGAATTACATCCGTATGTTGTTTGACACGTTTCGAAACGATGAGAAAAATGCCCGTTTGCGAATCCATTCATGGTTTGGCCCGATACCTTCATTAAACGGAAAAGCGAGAGCGCCGTAGAAGAAAAGAATTCACGGTAATGTTCGCAATTGCATTCACCCAGATTAATCCGGGATATGCATATCGCTTAAATTTATTGGACGCGCGACAAATTTTGGCGAACAGATTTACGGATATTTCGAGAGTAAAAGGATCGGAGAAAGAGAAACGGAAAGGAGAGAAAATAAGGTCGCTGGACGAGCGAGACGCGACGCGACGCGATGAAGAAGAAGCGTTAAAATAAAAGAAAATAAAGAATGCGCATGACGGCGGGATAGTGGGGCACGGTGTGACGAAGTCTGTCGCAATATCCTGCAACGAAAGCCAATAAATAAAGGACGGCTTGGCCGCAGAATTAAAACACATACATCACGATACTGGGCTATGCGTCTCCGCGCGTGCCCGCACTTTCTAGTCTCGGCTGGCGCCTCGCCCATCTTTATCTCCCTTTTCCTTTTTTTATTCGATACTTGCACCTCGACGGGCCGATCTACGTGAGAGTTGAAATTAATCCCGGGCTCCGCGGATTCTGATCGCGAAATAATTTCGCGATTGAGCCGTGGCCACGCGGCGATTTCCGGTTGTTATACGATCGCTGAAAGGCGCGAGCATGTTAGTGGAAACTTGGTTTTATTCTGGCTTTAAAAAGCTGCCCGATAACTCACGGGTGTGTTCGAATGTCTCGACGCGATCGCTCATCGCTTAGACGTAAAACGAAAGGTGACGGCTTGATCCGCGACACGGACGATCCGTCATTCGATGCGCATTATACGTATTGAGATTTAAGCGCTTCGATGAGATGCAACCGAGCAGAGGTATGGAAATTAGTTGGTGCGCGATTGCGAATGCAAAAACGCTAAACGCCCGCCGGCTCGGTGATAAATTTATCGAGCGGAATTTAATTGGCGCCGTTTCGTTGAACACCACTATCCACGAATATATTTTTCTTGCGGACTACTATTTACGTAGCATTTATTTCGTGTCTTTGCAAAACATCGTGAAGATTTTCTTTATTTATGTATATCGTACTCATATTTAATATTTATATTAGAATGATAAAGATGGCTTTTTTTAATTTGATTGCGAGGTATTACGCGCGCGAGGAAAACTCATCGGAAGTTCTTTCAAGGCGGGAGGAAGAAGGTTGTTACATAAATAGAAAATTGCATCTCTAGAGTCGAGATGAAGCAACTCGTTACGCCGCCGATGGAATTACGAGGAATGGAAAGAAGTAACCGCGAAAGAGTAAATGCACTATAGAACACTACAGTACACTGAAATAAAAAACCAGGAACTACGCAAGTTCAAAATTCCCATGCGTCTTACGAGTAGCTTGCTGCTTTCGGCTTCAACTTGTAGCATCGCGTTTTGAAATGATTCCTCTCGCAAGGAATCCCGCGCAGAGATATTCGACAGAGCTCGCATGTGCTCGCGTGTATCGCGTCGTAAGAGACTGAAAAATCTTCTCTCGTATATTATGTCAGTAATTTCCGCGTATGTATCGTTAGAATGTTGATTACGTCATTTTCCTTTGCGAGTGCAAAAGAATCAATTTCCGTATGAATTTTCTTTGATGCGAAACGACGTGATTCGATCGGACGACGAGATTGACGCGAGATCGAAAGCGATGCAAGAGTTTTGCTTGACAATTACGCGATATAGCTGAGCAGATACTGATGCGCCACCAAATACATAATAAAACGCGAAAGTTCCGGTTTCTTGAAGGAAAACGGCAAAGTTCAACACAGCGCGACTCCGTTGCATTCGTCTCTGGATTCCGATTCGAAGCGTAACGCTCGAAAGTGTTTCGCAGGCCGGGCCAAGGCAATAAAACTTTCGAAATCTCTTGAGGGTTTCGAGGACGATGCAGCGTTCCGCGCAGCGCCGCGCTGTGTAGAGAGCTCATGAATATTTAATTCCCGGTAGTGGCGATTCGAATGTTAACAGTGTGCGAAAATCGACGGCAGAGACTAGGAATAGAGAAATGCAGGGGGAATACAGGAAGGGACGAGGATCATTGCTTGCACAGCGTTCTATAGTCGATACGTAAATAGTCGCTACGCGACTATGTCGCGATCGACAGTTAAATGGCGCTGATCTCACCCTGACGACCCGTATAACGAAATTCGCGATATCGCTGTCTCGACAAAGCGCAAATTATTTCTATATCTCTTTTTCCCTGCCTCGAATCGCCAGGAAAGAAATTACAGAGAGAAACTCTCAACTCGATTTTCTACTCGGAGTTTGTATTAACCAACACACAAATGTGAAAGAAAAGTTTAAAGAATTGAATTCTTACTCGATGTTTCACGTTTTTATAGAAGATAAAAAATCAGGAATTTAAAGTAGTTTAAAGAAAAGATTAGATTTTTTTATCGTTTAGTTCTTTGTATTATTGTTGCATTTTATGTTAATCTCAGTAATGTAATGAACTCTTTAGGAATTTGCGTGTGAAAATCTACACTGATCTGATTGATGAAAATTTGACTCGATATAGTCCAGAATCATGTTAGATCACGTGCAATTGGCAATAGTCTGATTAAGACGCTGCTCCTGCTTACATCGCATACATTCCATCACCAATCGCAAATCCGCATTGTAATCACTAGTTGGTGGTCAACAAAATTAATCAGTGGTACCAAACATTTGTTCTGATAACGTAATCATATCCATGCTGTATTTGCAAGCGGCTTCGTCATTATAGTGAACATACAATTGAGCCCACTGGAGGCTATCTATTTTTTCCTTAAAACTTAATTCGCATAAACTTTTATAATTTGGATTATTTATAATTCACACACTAATTCACATACTACTTTTGATTAGCTTTAAATAATGTGTTTAATAAATCGTTAAGACTTAATATGACAACAGATATGACTTAATATGTCTTAATATGACAGCAGATGCAATATGTAAGAAGACTTGTATAATATGGCTGCGCGATAAAACCTGTCACCGAGTGAAATTTGGTTTCGAACCTTGTAATGTCGATGCCTCCCTTTGACCTGATCTCTGTATCTCTGTCGAGATTGACCCGAATTGCACCAACAAACTTCTGCAGAGAACTTGCGACACGTTAGAGAAAGCAGCAGTAGATGATATAATCGACTACGATGACACACACACGCACAGGTCTTAACTTTTGGCATGCTATGCTCTTAGATTATTAGATTGCAAATGAAAGTCCACAATCGCCTCAGTGAGAACTTTTCTGAATTTGAATAATGGCCAATTGCGCTTAAATCTCTTGGTGCTAACTTAAATTATCTTTCTTTGCTACATTAATGTAATTTATTCTTCTTTTTATTTTATAAAATATTCTAAAGTAACGTAAAAGTTTAATGAACACCTGTTACACGGTGGGCCGTAATTTAGAAAGAGATAGCGAATTGTTAAACCAAATTTACTTAACTCATAATCATACCCTTTACCCGGAGCTTATGTCACGCGCATACGCAAGTACACTAATTAGATCTCTCTATATTATTGTATTACATAATCAGCCAAGGCGAAGGCTGTCACGTACGTCGCCTTGCTTCTGTCAGTCATGTGGATTTGCAGACACTTAATGCCATTACGTATGTACGGAAGGAAGGAGACGAACGCGAAACGGTAAATTAATGTTTCGGTTTGCCGACGAGGTGACGGAATCGCGGCACAGCGGGCTTCCGAATGCAACGCATAGTTCCTCTAAGAACTAATTAACGAACAATTAAAATTAATTTCACGCCCGGGTGAACTGGAGTTATTCGCGCGATTGGCGGTCGCCTTGGCGTAGCGTTTCCTACAAGTCAGAGGAAACCGGACGGTTACGAAGGGATAATTCCGAGCATAAATCAGACGGAAATGTGAAAGTTTCAGATACGTGGTTACTCTGCGAATGACCCAGCAGAGAGCTTCGCGTCACGTGTAGTACGTTTCAAAATTTGTTCCGCAAGATGTTATATTTTTATTACTTTCGCGTACTCCTAAAATATGGCTATCTTCTTTAAATATTCTACCATCTGTGCGTCTAATATTTAAATAGAAATGAAATATTTTTATTGAAGAAAAATTTTCTTTAAAATAAAAGTTGTATAAGATATAATCAAGGGAAGATGTGTGATTGCAGTATTCGTAGTCTTAAAAAAATGTTTGTGATTTATCTTAATATCACTGGTTTTTCTTTAAAAAATAAAATAATGCGTACAAAAAGGTATCAATTGCCCTCGGAAGAAGAATTGCGCATAAAAATATCATTCATTTGTGTTAGCAAGATTCTGTGTCTGGTAGATTAATATTTCGCATGACGATGGCAGAGCGTTTCTTTTTGCATGCGACTGCTTGACGTTGGAAAGAAGAGGACGAGCTGGAAATTGGTATATTTTGAGAAATTGTCGGGATTACGAATACGACGTCAGCTTCTTCGGCAATGTCTTAGGAACGAGGTGGAAAAAAAGGTCGCCCAGTGTTCGACCATTTCTGAAGCGCTCCGAGCGGCAATGTCCCCGGGTTATGTTCCGTGGTACACGGAAAGAAGCTTATCCCGAAGATGCATATCCTGAGATGCAGCACGTCCCGGACACTTAACATATAAAATGGTATCTGTTTTTCAACTTTCTCGCGATAAACTCTGAATTATGGGCACGAATACGAAACAGCTGGTCGATTATAATGTGTCTTCTCTTCAAAGACCCCAAGAACATTACCGCTTCTTCCTTCATCATCCTCATTATTTCCTCTCATCTTTTTGCGGAGCGAGATGCCGAATGTTTGCCAAAAAGCTAGAACAAACAAATCGCGTATATTTACGTAAAAAAAATCTATATTATCAGGAAATTTTTAGTCGACGCGGAGAGCCCGTAGATAAAATAAATTCCTAAAATTTGTCGAGTGGAGGAAACGACTTTGATGCCGAGGATTATCGAGCGGCGCATGCGAGATGATCTACCTCGTTTCCTGAAAGTATATACGCGGCACCGTATCGGCAGCTGCCTTAATCCGTAGTCCTAAATCTAGTAATGGCTATCCGCGTTGTAACTCTGCCACATGATCGTGTTGCTCTGCTATTAGCTTGAAGCCAGCATTAATTATCTCTCGTGAAATAGCACGATCTGGTAACCGGGCTGACCTTTACTAAAGCTACATCGTCGGGTAATACATCCAGGTATTTGGCCATTTCGAATAATTTAGTGAGTTTCTATGCCGGCCACATACTGCTGGGTTTATCTAATTATGCGACTCATTTGTATAGCGAAATACTAAATATATGACAGGTCGCGAATGTCATTCGCAGATCGTTGGGAGCGTCTAGTATTACAGCGGTTCGCTCGTCACGGAATTAATCTTCTCGGGCATCAACTATCAAACAACATATATTAACCGAGTATATTTCAACGAACCTAGAAGCGAACAATTATACCTCGTCATTAACATTATTATTAATCCTCTATGACGCCGTGTGGCTTAGAAGTTATATATATATTTTTTTTAATTTTAATAATTTAATGTTTTCCTTTTACTGTGTGTGTGTGAGAGATTGTGTAATTTCTTTTTCATAAATAAAAAGAGTCCATTTATAGAGGTTTAAGAATAATCTCTGAAATTTTGTTGCAAATTTTTATTAATAATTCATGTACTAAAAATTAATTGAAAACCACTAGAATTTCGATAATTAAATATAAAATTATAATGTAGATACAGAGGGATTCCGTTAGTAAAACAATTATCGTTATAACAAGGTAATATTTCTTTTAGCGTTATAATAATACACATTAAATACACATTAAATTTTGCAAAAATATGTTAATCGAAAGGAAATTTATTGTTTTTACCGTTACTCTCAAGCAGCTAGACAAATCATTCATATTGCGATAAAATAAGTAACAATGAAATAACATACAAAATAAGCAGTTTTTATTACCTTGCTTTATATTTCTAAATACATGAAATGCAAACACTTGATAGAATTTATGTGTCAATATTAACACGTACGAGCAGCCATGAAAATAGCGATGTCCTCTCGAGATAAAAAACGAATAAATGCCAATTTGGAAAAAAAGCTGTCTAATAATTTTATTGTACGATTCAATAACTAATACCAATTTTGCATTCCAATCGTTCGGGGAAAAAATTCACACCATCAGCAAAATCTCATTGGGTGCGAAACTAGTGTGACTATACTACCGCGCGATCAAAATTCCACTCGCCTGAATTTTATTTACCAGTCGCAGTAGATGTTGATTCGATTACATAATAATAACTGTTACGAGGAAACTGGATTGAATTTTGTATACAGCCCGACACTTGCCCGAATGCCGTTTAACAACCATTTCGATTTTATGCAATAACAAACGCGATTACAAAAATATATGTTGTGATAATTAAATTTGTCGTACTTTATACGCCACGATGGCTTCGTAGTGTGCACGCTAATACCGGATTAATTTATTGGCCGACTATAAATTATTATCGATATCAGGGAGTTAGAAGATATGTTAATAGCATCCATCGGAGTTTACTCACGTCGCAGAAATACGTGACGACGGTATTGCAAATAATTTTTGCACACAGCAATTATGCCAAAAATGCCATTAAACGTTAAAACGTTATTGCTTTAAAATAACATTACACGAAACAATGACTCCCAGCGAGATGTACTGCAACGCAGTTTATAACGGGATTCCATTAGTTGTTGAATGTTTTTGCCTATTTGACCTACTGTCATTCGAGCTTTCAAAATAATTACAAATTGTAATTACACGTACAAATCTGCGCAAAATACGTGAATTTGATTGCTGCATAATAATCCCCTCATATCGCTATCAATTAACTCTTTAAACATTAGATATGTATTTACACAGCAAGTCATTAACATCCATTCGGCGTGGTGCTTTTTAACATCTGTTTAAAGCCAGTGCTTTATACATTTACATAAAAAGAAATTTGTTTGTGCGAGTACAAATATTTGCATTATTTCGCTAATAGATTATTTCGATTATAAGTCTTAACAAATATTTTTTACGAATTCGAGTAGCTGCATTTTTTATATTTAATAGATTGCATGCATTTATTTGGATATTTTATATGTCATCGAGATGTAACTGTCAGTATCGTAGATGGAATCGATCGAGAAAACACACTATATCGAAACCGACAGATAGACTAGCGCTGTAGAAGGGTACTTTCGCTATAGCCAGAAACTTTCCATAAGTAACTAACCATAAGTTAGCCCTTAAAACTGCTTCTCTGCCGGGAAACTCAACACAAGAAATCGCGGGTCACGTCGTTCTATCGATTACCCCAGCGGAAGTGATTACGCATGAATATTCAATATATCATGTTCGTTCTTGAACATGAGACGATGATGTCAAATTATTACTAATCGGTATTATTATTGTTGTTTAAAGATTCTACCTGCAGGATACTTTTGTGTGTGGCAGGATCAAGTTTATTGCCATTTTGAGCAATTTGAGTCAGAGATACTCCAATTCTCATTGTATTTTCTATTTTCTCTCTTGCACGTGATCCCTTTAGGACTTCGGTGATAGTTATTTCCTTGATACCTAAACCTCGCGCATTTTTGAGATAGCACACGGGATACTCGTAAGTGAATCTAGAAAAGCCTTTATATACCGAATGTCATTGTCATCCGAAATCCCCATTTGACATTCGAGATACATGAGTCTTCTTCGGGTAACTTCCGATAAACAGGGATTGACCGAGAAACGATGGTGGAAGATTCCATGGAGAACACCGATCCGCCTACCTCAGCATGTGCGAGCATGGCGTATTTTCTTCCACATTTAAGTCACGCCACACGGCTATATCGGTCTCGTAGGAATCGGAACTCGTCGGAACGGAGGATTTCCAATCCTTGACAGACGCTGAACTGGCTTGCGCCCGATGCTATCGACGCGCATAGTCGGGAATTAAAGAGGAAAAGGGAAAGAACGCGAAGAGTATATAGGTCGCGAATCATAAAATGAAAATTCAATCCGCACCTCGACAGATTAAATTCAACGGTCAAAATATCGTTAAGACGACAAGACTTTAATTGAACATCGATAAGTTGTTTGTTAAAAATAACTTGACCACGTTAACCTTTATAATTTCTACGTATCTACATCATGTTATTATAAAATTTAAAATTGTTTAATAGAATCTATATATAATCTTGTCAATATATTACGAATTTATTAAGTCTATAATTTTCCGTAACAATCTCATCAAATATTGATCAAATCAGACCTTCATCTTCAACCAGTATCGAGAGACATTCATATCTTTAGTTCTTTCATTATTTCAGTTTTATTCTCTAATTTTTAAATTTAAGTTTTTCGCGTTAAGCACATTTATTTGCCGCAATTGTTAGTTTTGATATCTGGCTCACTGTAGCAGCGGCTTTAATATTTTACCGATACATCGACGTGGATATATCCTCTCTTTTACTTTTACGAACTGAACTAATGCGTAATCACGGATACACGTCGGATATCTCCGCACGCCTTCCGACTCGACGATACGAAAAGCATCTCGAAATACGTCAGTAGCCAACGAGATTTCCCGTTCGTTCCTTCCTGTAATGTTAAGATTCCATATTGCGCGATATCGACGATATCATGAAAACTGTCAGAATACAGAAAAATCGACATTTTATCGATACATCGACGTGCTTGGATTTTTCCTTAGATAAATTTACGCGATCACTGCATGATCAACTGATGTAATACCTAATATAAATATTTATGGAAATTTGAATGCTGTATATTGTGGAACATGTAAACATGTTGCATATCGAAGATTACAAGATAGCTTCTATCAATAACGTTTCTGTATTTATATCCGTCAGTATCGTGATCGGCACCATTCGCTGGACTACCAAGATCTTTCCGCGCGAAATGCAGCAACGTGCATAACGCAGTAATAAATCCGTCGAAAACAAAGTCAAAAGTTCTCTTTTGGCGTAAGATGTAAGGTAACGTGAATCATCGTTTAGACCTCGTTAACGGATAGGTTAGATACGTAATTCTTTCACGGGTCGAGAGGAAATAAAGCCCGGCGCGGCGTTCGCAGTCGTTGATAAATTGAAGCGGTGCGAAGCATCCGGCAGACTGGTCTTGCCGGCAACTTCTATTTATGCAACCTTCAGCATCCGAGATACATTATTTCGCGACAACGTTAACCATCTCCCCCCTCTCTCTCTCTCTCTCTCTCTCTCTTTTTCCGTTTCTTTTTTCCTTTCTCGTTCCGCTTACCGTCTTCCTTGCCGCGCGATTTATTTCACCGTCAGCGTTAAGAAGCTTGCGACGCGTGCGACATCGCTGGCGGATTCTTCGCGACGCGAGAATTCCGCTTTATTGTAAAACGCCCGAAGATTTCGGCAGAAACGAGAAACCAGCAGACATACACGTCGCAGTCCCCGGCAGTTTCCTAGCTGACGGAAAAATCTATATAGGTATCGGGAAATTATCCAAGTTTTTCTCAGGATATTGTAACAACATCGCGCGTTTATCACCTCGCATTTTTTCACTCGGGAATTTCGCACTCGCTGCTTCCATTTCAGATTATAATTTCCTGTTGCGGATGGTTTTCAAATCGGAATTTGATAAAAAAATTTCAGACGAATTTTGTTTATCCTGAGGAAAATATTACACATATTGCACCAAATAATTCAGTTATATATAAATGTCGTACAACAGTGTTTACAAAATTGAGAGATGAATATTTGAGTTTCTGCATGATATGATTCATATATAACAAAAGGTACATTGTAATTGTGTAATTATTGTAGAATATATATTCTGAAAAAGGTCAACATTCAATTGTCGAAGTGTTTAAGGTTCGTTATTCTCTCTTCCTCGGCTTTTGTAACTTGTGAAAGATTTCTCCAAGTCAAACATCGTCATTGTAATTATCGAAAATGTCAGAGTGCAGTTTTAGATTGCGAATGACTGCAATGTCTCGCCGTTAAAAATTTCAGGTTGGCCTTAAATTTAGATTTCGACCCATCGTTGTTTTTGATTCTGTACACTAGGTTACGCGTTAGACCCCACTTAAACTTTAAGCAAGGAAACTTTGGTCTTGTCTGAGACGTGTGATAAATTTTATATAACATCTACTCAGGAGATTGAGGAGATGAATGAAGACAACAAAATCTTAATGTTGCCTGTTACGATTTATTTGCTGCTAACAAGATAATAAAGAAAAATACAGAATGTTATTCAAAACTTAGAATTTTTGCGTTCAATATTTTTGTTATTTTTCATGGTTTTAAATAAACAACCGAAAAAAATTTTTTGTTACAGTAGGAATCTCCTGTCGGAATTCATCACTCCAGAATAATTGTTTTCTTTGTCGGGTTGTAAAAATAAATAGCCACAACGAAATTGGGAGATTGGATCATCTGTGAAGTTCTAAAAGAGTTAAGCACATATGGAAACGTTTTCATCGTATTTAAAACCTTAAAAGGTTTTTTCAATACAAAAAAAATACATTTAAAAATCGGATTTTTGAAATAGCAGAAATGCCCCATTCTCAATTCTCTAATGTTAATCAAAAACAGAGACGGAACCTGACCCTTGCGGCAGCAAGAGGCGAGCCCGAGTCGACGTTCATCCTGACGCGTACTGACAGCTTCCCGCTAGGGATTGTGATCCTCTTCGATTCCGCGTCTGGAGTTATTCAGCCTTTAAATTGGAATCAGTAGACGCGCGACTGCGAAATCAGCGAAGCGCCGCCCGATTCGAACAGGAACAAAAGGACACGACAAGATATTCTAAAGAAGCAAAGAGAGGAATGCTTTTCTCTCTCATTATTGCTAGTGCGAGAGCATCATCCGCGCGCGGATCGACGATAAATCTCAGCAATGCGATATCCCGCGCTCGTTTGACGCGCCGAGCTGAGCCGAAAGAACGTTTCTTTTCCGCCCATTGTGGGTACCCTCATTCTTCCCGCTCGAGCGATCATGCTCTGAGTAAGCAAGCCATTAATAACGCATCGCATTAATTTACGAAGCGAACCGTACCGCGCAGCGTGGAGCGCCGGTATTTTTCTTGGCAATTAATTCGCTCGTTACCCTCCATCCTCGCCTCGCCCGCATTACGTTTCTCGAAACAATCGATCGCGTCTTCGGACGATTAATCCTCGACGTGGATTCGTGCGAAAATGAATAGCTTTTTTCGCGCGTCATTATGCAAACGAAAATATAGCTTGCGAGGCGGCGCGGCGCGGCGGACGTTATTCGGCACGGACCCAGTCCGATGAACAGTTTGCTCTTATTTTTATATCGATCGTAGTATCGTGGTTTTGGTGTAAACCAACGACTCCCTATCATGTGGTGCGGCAATAAAGGTGTTTCGATAAAGCGTAATCATTTTAGGAGCACACATTTTTCTTAATAATAAATTTGCGCCTTATGAATTTATGCATTCGTTTAAGAAAAGAAATTGCGATGAAAAGGAGAGGCCGAAATCACAGGATTGTTAATAATTGCGTCTGACGAGCGGCCGCCGGGGTTAAAGAGCGTGCAATGTCAATTTCCCAGAACTCCTTCAATTAAACACCCCGTTGAGAAAGCATTAATCTATTCTCTGGTGAAAAATTCGAGGTGAGGGGCGCCGTAATAAATGTAAAAAAGAAAAAAAAATAATAAAGGAAGGACGGCAAACGGACACGGTCAATTACACGGCCGTCGCCGAGCGGGGTAATGACGAATCCGTCGTAAAGGAACATTAATCTTGCGGCCAGGCTCGACGACGTCGACGAATGAAAAATAACGTTTGCGATTACGGGTCCGCGAGCATAATGAATTTTCCGTTACGCGGCGACAGAAGTGGGGACAGTGTGAAATCGTGATTTCAGACGTTGATTTTCATCGTTACGCGGCGGTTAAATCGCGGCTGCGTACAAGCGTTTTCCATTAATAAATCAGTCGCTAATGACGTGACCCACTGGACATCCTCATTTAACGGCACGATCGATCGCACGGTGACCGTCTATAGCGGTTATAATCAAGCAGCGCTACGCAACGCTGCGGCTAACGTAATGCAATCATTAGGATTTGACGCTGATTTCTTACTACTCAGACAAACGGTGTGCAAGTAATACGAGTATTTATCCCAACGCCAACGTGCCGTAAACGTCAACGTAGTCGTTCAATTTAATTTAACAAAAATAATTGCAAGAATAATTATAATAATACTCGTAATAACCAGGTGACCGTAATTACTGCGAAGTAGAACACCGTGGCGGAAGCGCTTTCGATGACGCGCATTTGCCGCACTCCAGAGTGCGAGAACCGCAAATTTGCGAATGCACGTTCAGCGCACTTGAGCTTGCACAAGGACTTGCGCCAACACCGCCGTTCGCGGATGCAGAAACAGCGGATTGGCCAGTGAGTGACTATTGGAAAAACGAAAAAAAAGCTCAAACCGCGCTCACCGCCGTAGTGTATACCGCGACGATAACGCACTAATCGTCCCGAAATTACGCAGCGCTGCGAAATTTCTGCAAAGTGTGGTGCACTGTGTGTCATTGCACTTTAGCGCGATTAAACAGTCTTCTTGCTCAAAAACTGCACACTCACCGTCCCCGATAAATCGAAACGAACGCGACGCACCTTCGACCTACGCGTTTTCACATAAAAGTGGAAAGAAATTTATTTAACAAATTATATTCTACTCAAAAAAGTTTTATGAAGTCATCTACCGATATATAAAATTAAATGAAAATATTATATATGTAATCAATATATATGGACATTTTGAAATCCATTCTTTTTATCAAATAACATTCTCTTGGGATTTATTCTTGATCTCGGTCACTGAAATATTTATTTAGGAATAAGCAAAACAAAGTCTTCTAATTTTTAGTAGACTCCTAAGAGAAATCATGCCAACGTTCGTGCAGTCGGCTAAGAAAAATACTGTCTCCGCGCCCGTGGGAATAAAGCGAGTCGTGATGTTTATCCTTCGCTTTTAGGAAAAGCTCGAATTGCGTCCGCTGTGCTTTTCATGGTGCCGTGTGGAAGCAAGATAAGAACGTTATTTCGTAAAATGCACTTTTAAGCTGCGTCTTATACTTTAGTATGTAAATGTCTGCGAGTACCAGACGTGTGTCATATCAAACATACCGCTCGATAAATCTTTTAGAGGATCTACTACCTGTTAATAAAATATTTTGATCTTGCTTCGAAATTCAAAAACTCTTTCAATGAAACGACAAAAAGGAAATGTAAAATATTCCGTTGGCGGATCGCCAGATTGACTACTGATATACGTTTCCTGAATAACTTTTTTGAAGAGTCAAGCTATTTCGCGCAATACATATACCAATTCTGTCAGACAAATATAAATAAATATTTCACCGTGCCAAAATGCACGTTGGCAAAATGCAAAAAATTTTTAACATTGTGTCTTGTACGTTTTGCCTTTGTTTATATGAATATATATTTATATAAAATAACCAACGTTATTGAGGATCTGTTTTACAATATTTTTTAATTTGAAAAAAAGGATTTATACAGCATATCAAGCAAAAAATTATATATATGCTGTGTCAATATATCCTGGCGATTCAGAGGTTGTTTATACGAATGAAAAATGAAACGCATTACTTTTATGCGTTTTCAATGTACAATTATTCTACTTTCTAGACAGCTCTTTCTCTGAACGTTTAGCCGTTATTCATGAAAACCATTAATTAATGCAGGTGCACAAACAATTTATCTAATTCTTCAATTATTGAGCAAATGTGATGCACATTTAAATTTTAATGAAAATATATTACTAAAGAAAATTATAGGAGTTATACTATAATTTTATTTATAGTATGTAATATATAGTATATAATTATATAGTATAAAATTATACTAAAGAAATAATACACATATATGCACGATGAAAATTTTAATGAACATTAATCAATCATTATTATTATTTATTAATATTATTAATTGCATACTTATATATGATAAGTATAATATAAACAGTATAATTACTGTACTGACTAAGTGTATTTAAATAAGCTCTTTTCGCTGAAATATTATACATTGCAAATAACGATAAACTAGGTTGTATCTAATATCAGCGCGAACTTTTGAATACCCCCGAGAGAAGTGAAATCTGCGCAGTGTTCGTTCTAGTTTGCCGAAATGTATGCGGCGAATGTACCGACGGCACATCACGAATCACGGCGTACACATAAGTTAGCTAAGCTATTGTCCTGAGAGAGTCGATAGACAATATCCACCGGCGATATGTATTCAACGAAGATATAACAAAGCTGAATAAATCCGAATTAAATGTCCAAGTCTTCATCACTCTTTGCTCACACAATTTCTCCACCTCGGTGTATCAAAGATAAGGTATTTGTAAGAAAGTCTTCGTCAATGTTACATATAATACAATTTTGCGTTATTAAACGCGCACGTTATCGTAATATGAATTCAAGCGAATGTGCAATTTTTGGGGGATTTTTTGAGGATAGTACGTTGTCGAGCGAATAATTCGCAACAATCGGAATAGGACACTATGCGATGTCTGATAACATAACCCGAGGCTATTGCACGCGTGGGGAACGGATTAGCTCTATTCCGCCAAATAATATATACCGCATGAAAAATATCGGAGATATGGAAAATGTTGTTTTGCATTTTCCATATGCGTGAGCAATACCTGTTTACCATGCAGCATCCACCGAGAGACAAAAGCAGAGATGCGTTATAGCAGTTACATGCATACTTTTGATATGAAGCTATTGATAAAAAAAATGTTTTGTTAATAGGATTATAACTGAATGTTTACGCTGTATAAAAAGTTACTCGTTAATCTTTCAATATTAAAAAAAAACCGATAATTTTTTGAGATATGAGAAATACCTTATTTCCAACAACTTTTTTAGATCAAAACTTCTTGATCTATATTGCACAAAGTTATCGAACATTCGAAAAGTCGATTCACATAGATTATTTTTTTTTAACGAAAAACTCGGTTTTTTGAAAATTTGAAAATTTTCTATATCATATAATATAATATGTCGATTCGCATTATTTAAATTTACATGTAAAACTCGTTCACGTGCTCGTTCGCGCGTGCTATAATTTTCGTCGACGATTGTCCTATTTCCGGCACGCGCGCCTACCAACTTAATTATTATTATCGTCCGGGGCTGATTCGATAGAAACAATTTTGATAATGGCAGTTCGTTACCAGGAATGCTCTGAAATTTCGCGCCGCAAGAAATTCCATAGCTCCGGGCGACCGGCGTGCTCGTCAACCTGATCACGTGCCGCTCCACGAGACGGCCGCTTTGTTGTCTGAAAATCCGACTAATGAAGTCTCGTTAAATCGGCAGGATCGATATCACGGTTCGCGCGGACACCGACGCGCCCGCGAATTCAGTCGACGCGCTCCACCGAACAATAATGGTAATATTAATAATAGTTATGTTAGTGAAATATTGGCGCGCAACAGCCGTGTTCCCATTAGCGGCGATATTGTCAACGAAATTCACTGCAAGGCTTCGCGCTGCAAGTAAAGTGCTAATAATTAATGACATTTGCATGGCTACGCAATGGGAACTTGTCATCACTGTCAGCTCTCGCGGTCGTTAAATCAATTATGAGAACATAATAATCAGAGATTATTTGTGGAACAAATGGTGGAACAACGCGGAATAACTGGTTAAAAAATAGTTCGGTTATTGGGTACATTTGGTACGTTGTGTGCGACTGATATTTTCGAGGGGTAATTATACCGTTGAGGGCGACATAGATTCGAGTGACGATTTCAATCTTCTAACTGGCGGCGATATTGCAATCATTAACATTGAATACGTGTATGTTTCTATTCATTAAAACCTTTATATTGAAATTCTATGGAGCAAATGTAACGCAGAGTAAATAGACGATAGATTAACATATAATCGCTGATGGGCGATACATGTAATAGCCAACAAGCTGATACGTTATCATTCACGTAACAGCTCCACAAAGAATAAGCATCTGAATAGCATCCTTTAGATATCTATGTGCTACATTTCCCAGTTGCTTTGACGACATCTCTCTTTCTCTCTTTCTCTCTTTCTCTCTTTCTGTCCCTCTTTTTTCTTCTTTCTCTCTCTCTCTCTCTCTCTCTCTCTCTCTCTCTCTCTCTCTTTTAATTATGTCTCCCTTTGAATGCAAATAGCTCCATGCAGGAGATATTAATTACCGTGTATTTAATTTTCCAATCGCAATCCGATACTATCGTACGGCGACGAATCCGGCATCGCCCCGGCCAATTTGCTACTCTCGAAATAAAAAGCTCGTACCTCGAAGCATACCAAATTGAAAGATACGAGATTACGCTCGCTCTACTATCAATTATGCCATATTCCCGCGCGCTGCGCCCAGATTTAATCTGGAATGTCAGCCAATGGGCATCGCCGTTACGTGACCGGGCAAAATTAGCCCGTGTTGGAAATTATAAATATCACGAGCGCGCGCTACGGGGCCCCCTGCGACTCCCCAATATCGCAGAAGGCAACGGCAGAAGGCGATGGGCCGCAGATGTCGTTTGTAGAATCAGGTATATACGCATTGTCTCCAACCGTACACACTTTCATTTAATCGTCTCTACGTAGATAGCCAAGAAAAGCTGCGTCCGGAGATACACGATATAATTTTGAAAGAGGAAGAGTCAGAATTGACCGTTCAAAATTGCGATCGCGTCACATTCTGAAATATAATGCCACATTCGTGCATGATCGTCCGATACGTGCTATATATACGATTATTGAATCAGCGATATCTATTTCGCACCGCGATGAACCGCGTCCGAAATGAACATGTCGTCAGCGGTTAATTTTATAATCGTTTCCATTCAAACGGTGAACTTGTGACATTCTTTCGAGTACAGTCTTTCTTGGCTACTCTTATAATAGAGCCATTGTTGAGAGGAAATGTGACGTTCGGAGAGATTATTGTGCGCGAGAAACGTAAAGTAAAACCAGAGATAAAACCAGAGGTAATGCTGGATTAAATAAAATATGCTGCCGTACATTTTAGGCGCGTTAATTCTTAACGATACACCGCAGTACCTTCCGCGAGAATAATCGCGTAATTAGTTACGTAATGTTATCTTATCTTTCTCAATTTATCGGCTAGTGCAGAAGACACGTGAACGTACGCGATACCGTACATCGTGGCCTTTTCGTCCCCGATTTTTCAGAGGCTACATCATTCGGTGACACCGCCAAGACGATACGGAAGTATCATTTGTCACGTATCTCCTGATGAGCGCGTGTACCGGGATAACACGACTCCAATCGGTCCTCGCGGCACAGCTGGCACGTTTCCTCGAGATGCGTGTTACATCGTTTCGGTTGTCACGTCGTATCATCGTGGTTACGGAGTCATCTCGCGTAAAGTACTCGCACGTGCTACTATTACGCAATTATCTCGTTTTTGGTATTTCGGTGAAAGCAACGGCTGAATTATGAGTAATTAAATTATGAGTAATGAAATGAGTAATTAAATTGCGTTAAATTCGTAATCGTGAAGTCGTCTAGTTCTTTCTTCCCTTTTCTCTCTTTCTTCTTTGCGCAAATTAGATTTAAGAAATCTGTATTCACATTTGTGTCTTTGAGTCGCCATGTAACGCTTCTATAATGACTGGCACGCTCGACGGCGTTAATTTGTCGTGGATTACGAATTTATCGCTGTGAGAATTTAATTGCGCGACAACTGCAGTGCAGCTCACTTCTCTGGTCGACGAAATCTCGGTAACGATCCCGTAATAACTCGGTCATGTTGAATTGTAGATCACGGACGGTAGATTTACGAAGAAAAAGAGGGTAAATCGCATCGTAATGTAGCTCGCGTACAATAACATTCGGTTGACGCAAGACATTCGACGACAGCTAGAGAAGCTCCCGAGCTTTCTTTTCTTTTCTCTCTCTCTTTCTCTCTGTCTCTTTTTCTTACTGCAAAAATTGTGATTTATGAACCGCGATTACGCCAATTAATTTCCTGAAAAATTACTGCACCGGGCGCGAACAGCCCAAAGCACTTTAGCAACGAGCAACGGGTCATGTCGTGGGTAATTTTATGTTGAAATTTGCTTCCCTTACGGGTACAAAGTCTAACCTGTGCGAGCGTGGCTTGCGCGGTTCTTTCTCAAAGCATCGCGCATAAATGAGCGTTCTTTTAAATTGCACGTTTGCACGGGAGAAGGATGGCCATCCTGACACAAAACCGCGCGACAGCTCGCTTGATTCTATCCTTTGAAGTTAATCGCTGCTTACATTTAATAAGAATGATAAAAAACTGCTACGACGCAATACTCTCTACAAAATCCTACCATTTACTCGTGTATAATATACATTTATAATGACTCCAAACTAAAATTACATCAACATCTTCTTGCATAAAAAATATAGTACGCTTTTTATATCGTTACTCTTTATTCCCGAAAAATAAATTACCTTTAACACATACATATTAAAATTTTTAACTTTTTATTGCTTTATCGTTTCTTAAATCCTAAGTGCTTGTGAAAAATTAAAAATAAACCTAAGCGCGAAGAAGCAAGATTACTGGCGAGAAAGCGATTGCGATCGCCGCGCAGGAGGTGGTTCCGCGGCACCTCAATTAAAGATAGCATCGAGCATATGTCGCGACTAGACGCGCATTGGAATTGCCGGGTCGGATTTACGCGGTTTTCAGGACGTGGTGCACGTAGGGCACGAAAGATGCAATTATACACGGATATCCGCCGGTGGTGGAACTCCGACGCTGAGCGACCATCTCCGCGCCCGCACCGACGCGGCGTGTTCGTGTGCGT
Organism: Temnothorax curvispinosus; assembly: GCF_003070985.1. NCBI lineage: Eukaryota > Metazoa > Arthropoda > Insecta > Hymenoptera > Formicidae > Temnothorax > Temnothorax curvispinosus. Next base: position 294,799 of record NW_020228004.1, read on the forward strand.
GCAAACGATGCGCACTCGCGTGAGCACGGCGCACGCCGCGCCGGCTGCATGTAAACCTCGGAAGCCCTGCGCCGTGCATGCACCCGAGAAATATATGCAAATATACATATACGTGTACTTCAAGTACATAGGTCCAGTTCACGTATGTATGTATACAGTGTTGGCATACGCGCGTATACACACACACACACACACACACACACACACATCCCATGTACGAATATTGAATATACAGCAAACCCTGCAAATACACGTATACAGCGTAGGCACGTAAATGTGTATGTAATATACGCGGTTATTGTCGTGCGTGCACGCACTCTAACTGCATTTCCGCGCACATACATGTGTATTCACGATTTGCTCTCACAGAGACCAATTATGCGACTATATACTTGAACCATTTCGCGTATAGTAACCGCTTTCTCAAACCGGCTATCGTCTCATAATTTCAATCATAGATATACTCTTGCGCTAATTTTTGCATGCTAATTGATCTTGATATAAAAGATTTATCCCACCTGAAAGAAGATTTTTATACTGTCACGTTTTATCATGTTTATAGCGTTAGATTTTATGTAGTGAGATATATTACTTGGTAACGCAGAAAGTTAATTAGACAGAGAAAAATGGATCAATGCGTTTGAAATTCATGTGACTCACTTATCGTTTGGCGCTGCGACAATAAATATAATTCAATATAGTGACGCATGCACTTGGTTGAACTGTAAATAATCGCCAAAACTCACCGCGATTTACGATCCGTATCGGGTATATTTTTCTCGCATACGAATATATTTGCGTCCGTGATAGCATCGTAAAACGACGTATGATAAAGCGCGATTAAAAACAAATTTATAAACGGCTTTTTTACATTTTACGCGATAAATATGGAACAGTAAGAATTAAGTACGCGTCAGGTTATTTATTCAAATTATATATAATATATATAATATAATGTGCTTTAAAAGCAGTCAAAAGTCTTTTGCAGAATTCGCAATTGACCTTTTTTTTCGCCAATATTTAATTGACACGCTATCACCACTTATCCGACTCTCTTAATTATCCCATTTGAATATCAACACGTCAGCTCGCGTCGTTCAAAATTTCGAATTGCATCGGGATTCCGCCGAGCCGATATACGACGCGACACTATTCGTATGTCAAGAGACTTCGCAGGCTGCAGGAAACGCAGACAGAGCGGAGCACGCGAAACTTCCACCTTGCAATGTGCGTTGTATTTCGCATCCTCACGTGAATTACCCACACACAGTGAATGCGTGCGACGGTGCGACGTTACCCTCTTCGTCCGAATGGAATTACCGATATTATTGTTCGCGGAGGAAGAGAGAAGCACGCCCGCCTTGCGAGAGTGCGGAAGGACGCGCCGCTTCATATTCATGGTAATTGCCAGGGCTGGGCCGCGAGATGCGTCGGGCATAGTTTATAATTAATTCATTGGATTAAATTTTACGTCGTGTACCTAGTATGCATTACTCGCATCCCCGGTCACCGGTTGCACTGCCGACGCCGACGGTGCAACGGCGAGCTTCCCTCTCTTGCACGTGACCTCTATCTCTTATCCCTGGCTACCGCACATCCCTAAACCGCCGACGGTAGTATTATACCACGATACCTTCGATGTGTTACCTTTTTCTCACTTTTTTTATGCATGCTTAGTCCTTTCTCGCCTAATACGGAATTCTTTGCAGCATTATTTCGTCGCTCTCCTCTACAGCGAAAGAATTAATAAGTCTTATTAAGTCTGAAACGCATGAACATGAAAACGAGAGCGTTATAAGCGGAGGTGATGGGAAAAGATATATAAACAGACAAACAAGAGAAAATGATTTTCAGACAGAAAATGTAGTATAAAATAAATGATAATAAAATTTATTAAAAGCACGAATTAAATTAATTTATTAAAATCGAAAATGAAATTGATACAAAGCGTGTTTTGTTTTAAAGTAATTATTAATATTTTATAAGGTATTTTATTATATAAATATTTACGTATGTGTGTATAAATGATTACTGCTTATTAATAACTGCTTATTAATAAATTAATAATACTTATTAATAATACTTTAAAATAAAAAACAGAGTGCACAAAAAAAGAGTTTTCTTTTTGATACGCGTATATTTACATTTTATAATCGTATCTCCGTCTCGAAAGCTTCAGGCGTCGGTATGCTTAAATTAAATCATGGATACCGACAGCATCGCACTCGTAGCTTCCCGTCTCTTTCTGACAAGCCACCCACTCCCATTCTCGACACGGTGCGTTCTCAAGAGGAATACGGCAAGAGAGCGAATTACAGAAGTTCGCCGCACGAGGTTGAAGTTTCACTTCGGAACGACGCGACGGTCGCTCGTTCGTATGGAGAGACACGATGGGGAATCTAAGATAGAGAGAGGCTTAGACGAGAGCGTGCGAGAGAGCTTAGACGCGGATGGTTCCGAGAATTGACACACGCAGCGGAGCGAGGAGAACAGCAGGGTTGCGAATGTGAGCACTTCGGCTTTCGGTGCGTTTAAAATGATTGCGGCGCTCGTAAAAATCTCTATCTCTATTGATGACACTGCCAGACGTAAAAGAGCCAGCTCGATCGCCGAGCGAGACGTTCGGAAAGTGCGATTCAAATCGATCGGTTGTCAGAGACGGGCTATACGAAATCTTCGATATTGTGAGGACTGCATTTGCCGAATGTCGGATGCATTGCACCTCCGAGCCACCGTCACGATGCACCAGCATTGAACGCTATTTTATTCTTCGAATTACGGAAATTTTCTGTCTTTCCCTCCTCTCTCTCTCTCTCTCTCTCTCTCTCTCTCTCTCTCTTTCTCTTTCTTTTTAATATTATAAACGTGTGTCACTTTTTGACACGCTGATTATTTATATTTGGAGAATGTAGATAATCTTCGTTAATCCTCTCTAATCTCGAGGCGAGCTATTTGCACAATATAGTGCCTCTATATAAAAAATTATGTCTTATAAATATTAAAATATTTATAAAAGAACATTTGCAAGAGTATAAATTGTACAGTAGAAGTTAGTATAGAGAGAAATTTCCACGTCAATGATAAATAAGCCAAATATACAATCGAGAAACTATATCAGTGTACGACGCAACTTTGTTGCAACACTGCAATCTGCTCATATTACTGTCAGAACGAAGGAAATGTCCGACACAAGGATTGCGTTTTGGACATTCTTACGAGGGAAATGCCACCGGCGTTCTGTTCGCCTTAATAAAGTCGGAACAGCCGCGAAAAAGGTCGGAAGTTCGGACGACTCGTAAACTTAGACGCTATAAAATTCAACCTGTTTGCTCGCAGGAGAGACATAAATAAATCATGCGTTCATGCAAATCAGTCGGAACAGTTGCAAACTCGAGAAGTTAGATACATATGATTCTAAACTTGGAAGTGTCAATTCATATATGCTGCATGATCTCCTTTCGCTCGTAAAAAATTCAGTATCGCAACAACAGTGATATACCCGCGCTGAAATCAATCTTCAGTGAAGAAATTTTTTAACAGGAAGTTTGAAAGATTTATTCCCAAACAAAAGTTTTATTAAAAAATATTTATTTATAAGCTTTATTGGTTTAAAAAGGATATTGAGTTCTTAAGTAAAACACTATATAGGATATAAATTATCTTTTTCATTTTTGGAGATAGGTATAAAAAAAGTTTATAAAAGCAGATACGTAATAAAAAAGTTTAATTATTTTATCGTTGCTTGTTTGATTCTATACAGAAAAAAATCTAGAATTTTGTTTTATGCCGAAAAATGTATGTGCATAAATACGGTACACATGTGCAGTACATTTATTGTATTGCGGTATCACGACTAAAACACGTTACACTGGACAAAATCATTTTGCCGGTGCGAACGATTTATCACACATGTAAAGGGTGAAGAAAACAACACGACATGCGGTATCGGATATGGCGTATCTGAAGCGTTCGTCCTTTTTGTTGCAGATGCTATTTTGGGGAATGATTTATGTGACATTAAGGTACACATCACTGCGGAAATTGAGAACCCGAAAAACCGTTCGCCGTTATCACTGTAAACCGCGTGAGGCTGAGGATCGCGTTCCTTATTCATCGTTCTCTTGTACAACGTCAGCTAACGATATCAGACTACCGATAGGAGAATTAAAAAGTAGATAAACCGACACGGTACATTTTTAATATAAAATCGCTTATTAAAAAATTACTATGCTCGCGAACTTGATATTTCAAGAATATAAAATCGCGTGTTTTATTTCGATATGGACAATTTGTTTTCGTAAAGAAATTCAAGATCATAAAAAATGAAATATCAGTTACTGTCAGTGGAAAATAATTGTTCTAATTTTATTCTAGTCCTACACGTAATTATAAAATTAGATTCTAATAATTATGAACATTTTATAGTTACTAATTCAAGATCGTACATGTGTGATGAGTCATATAATAGCGAAATGAAGAGAAAACGTCGTACGTGTCAAATCTTTACATTTATTGCCGGACAAAGAATAAACGATAGTAAATGTCGCTTCACTTCAACCATGCAAATACCGTTGAAACAGGTTCCTAGTAGAAACGGAGAAAAGCTAGTAGAAGCCTCCTCGACAAAGCGCTGCACTCGTCTCGGAGCGCGTTATGGAAGTTACTTGGCAAGCTGGTTTCGCGACGTCCCTTTTCAACTTCATTCAGTCTTCCCCGGAGCATTTTCTCCAAAGATCCCCTGTAAGTTTGTAATGCAAATAGATTCCCAGCGATCCGATTCGTCCTGCTAGTCGAGAAAAACTTATCCGGCGTATTCTTTTATTATTATACCTTCGGCTTATCCGGTCTTACTTTATGTTTCGCAATGACACAAATTGTTGCACTGTAAAATTTGAATCATATATAAAATCTGATTAGATGTCGTGGATCGTTGTGGAATTAGTCCTAGTGGAATTTGCGATTTTTCACTACAGTGTGTTTAGAAATAAAAATTTTCAAATCGATTATTTTGGGACACTACGTATACGTATCTATATACGAAGTCTATACTTCGAGTTCGAAACTCTTTGAACAATAATGTCGTCTCGAGGTAAAGAAAAAATAATCTTTAGTTACAAGGTTATCTCCAGCTTTCCTGCAAGTTCATCATCGAGATTTGGTAGAGAACAAGATTAGCAATGTCAGTCTCTCTGTCGTCTTCTCTGAATTTGAACACAATAGTCGACACATAGCACAATTGAAAAATTTTCTAAAATATGGCTTGAAGTTATCTTTTTTTATTCCATCTCACATACGCAACTATCACATTTCCTTTTTGTTTGCATTACATAAACATGCACAGTGAAACTTAATCCTGTAATAATGATATTTTACTTCCGCACAAAGAGAAACACGCGACATTATGCGATCCACGTACAAAAACGCATATTCTTGTGCATAATTCTTTCAGTAGAAAGACGAGACAAAGCCGACAGTAAAATATCCCTGCATTAAATGAATAATTTAATTTTATTTAAATGAATAAATTAATTTTATTTAATGTGAAAGTTTCTCTCTCTCTTTCTCTCTCTCAATATTATTTACAATTAACCAGGTACTCTGAAGTTAAAAATTTAGTGTACTCACGTACTTATGTACGAAGAAACATCTTCCACGTTTTCCTTTCAGAATTAAGCGGTTTCGCGCGTTTTACTTTATCTCCTGCGTCTTTCCTCACGAACGAGATAAAAATGAAATGATATTACTCCCCCGCAAGCGAGTAATATCAACTTTCTAAAGCACTCTCAACTACTGCTTCGGTTCTCGATGTCATTCACCTCCGTCAAGTTCTCAGAGCTGGTAACTTGTAGATGCTTGTAACGGTTTTACTACGAGAACGCATGTAAATGTCGAGATGGTGGAGGAGAAGCATGAGGAGGAGGAGGAGGAGGAGGAGGAGCAGGAGGAAAAGGAGAAATACGAGGCAGACGAGCGCGTTTAACCACAAAGGCAAACGCCGAAATCCAATATCGCGGAGATCGCGAATTTATCGTCAAGGTAAAGTCGCGAGTGGAGAAATCGAATTCTCATAAACCGAGCGCGATTGCATCGTAAGCAGCGTAACGATCGCGACAAAAAAAATGCATCGAGCGATTTCCGAAGACCGGAAGCGGGACCGTCCGGTAAGAGGTTCACCGATAGAACGCTCGTCCTCGTACGTTATGGAAGGTAAAGTGACTTGTCGTGCTAGTTCGATGCTTTTGAACTTATTTTGAATCATGAAGAGGGAAGTTACGGCGTATTCGGTCCGGGACGTTAAAGAAAAAACACAGCGGACAGTTTCATCGAGCATCGTTTATCAAACTCGGTACGTAAAACTTTAACGAGCCGGTCGAGCAAAGAGCTTTTGATACAGCTGAAAGAGATTCATTTTGAGCGCTTTGAGAGGAGACGGGGAGGGGGAGAGAGAGAGAGAGAGAGAGAGAGAGAGAGAGAATATTTGATGATAATACTCGTAAAATATGGTAATACTCGTTTTCTTATTTAGTAATAGCATAAATCATTTTATTATGCAATTCATCGGAATGTAAGATTTACAATGTTTGCCTATAATTATGATATACCTATTGACAATAAAATTTTTGTGATAAAAATAGAAATTGTATTAAAGATTTTTAATATACTTCCGATTATCACAACACATGTATCACAATACAAATGATAATTGTACAGATTCATATAATGTATAAATAAAAAAAATAGTACACGCGATAAATCGATTACGGCAATTCATGTTATAATACCAGTCATGAAAATACTTTATACCGCTCCTAAAAGAAATGACTATAATCCGATGTTTTTTAATGCAAACAGCGGTACAGTTTTGCGAGATGAAAGTTAAACTAATGCAATCGGAACGATCGTTAGTCATAATCACGTTCGAAGTTATCACTTTTTTGCAAATGCGAGCTGATTAAGCGATCGCTAAAGCGATCGAGATTCTCACGATGATTATACGGTATAGAGAGATCGTGTAATTCGAACGGCATATTGAGCGATCCGAACAAAGGCAGTAATAGCGGATTGTCGAGTAGATAGCAGTCATATGTGTTCATCGAATGATAATGGAATATAATCGGAATACGGTGCCCATCATACCAATGATAGGAGGATAACGACCATTTCTCCGAGCCGACGATTATGTCATTTTGTTATATAATTCCTCTTACGCGAGTTAGTAGCCTCTCATTGCAAATTCTTTAAGACACGATTATATTATTATTATATTATTCGACCCAAGATTATATTCGCGACAACGATGATAATTCTTCTCCGCTCCGCGAAATATACTCGAAAATGATATATAGTTTCTTCCATGCACTTCATTTCTTTATTTTTCTCTTGATTTTTAACCACTATGCGCGACGGTTGAATATTGTACACTGAAAAAAAGGTTTGGTTATAATAACCTAAGGCTTGGTGAAATAGCTTCAACTAAAGAGTTTAGTGATTATGACGAAATATTTGGTTAATGTTAACAAATTTGTTTAACATTTAATGTTAACAAATTCGGTTAACATTAACCAAATATTTCGTCATAATCACTAAACCCTTTAGTTGAAGCTATTTCACCAAGTCTTAGGTTATTCTAACCAAACTTTTTTTCAGTGTATACGATTATATCATAGATACAGCTTTAACAGAAAATTTGTAGCAAACTGTAATTTTACATCTGCCAAGTGCACTGTGTTTATCCGCTTTTTGGCAAGCCGCAAACCTTTCAGATGGAAGCTGAACGATGGCCAAACGATTATCGTGACGCAACGCGTAATGAAGTGTCCGGCATGCTTTGAACAGTTTGAACGAAAAAGAGGAGAGACGATTGCATCGCTGAAAAGTGGTGCAGACAACAACGCCCGATTGTCGCCCATCAAGCGCGGCTCGATTGTCTGTTTGTTTCTCGATCGTCCAATTCGACGTCGCTTTTTCCTCACGAAAGACTCGTCCCACAGGCAAAAGCGGAATTTACCGCAGTTTATTCTACAGCCAATTTCTCTGTGCGATTGTGAAATCGACGATAAATCGGTTCTAGCCGCGTACCGGACACTATATCGTAATAATATTAACTCAGATATCATGCGGCAGCAATGGATTCTACGTCGAAATATAAAATTTAATCTGAGAATTATTCTTTCCAATATTCAGCGTTCTCTGCTCGATATTCCGTATTAATGATATCGATACTTTAGTGTTATCGCCGGAGAATCGCATTTTGACTGTTGTTTCATTGATTCTATAACGATATGAAGAAATACCAATGGATCCAAAAGATATCAGTATTAATAACTCAATTACGTTATCAGTTTGATTATAAAAATATGCGAGCAAAGCGAAGAATTAAATTTAGGGAGATACGCGTATTAATTTTTCCTGACTATAATAGTTTCTCGATTCTTGCGTATATGAGCTCTGTAAAGCTACCGCTATGCGGAAACGACAGCCGGGAAACGATTGTTTTACCTCGATTAAATTTTCGATTTAGCGGGGAAAGAATTTACCGGGAAAAGGCGATTGAAAAACTTTAATCTACAGCCCGCGAATCTATACACAGCGTATGAACGATGAAGTGCCGTGTATAGATGTATATAGATCGTCCCGAGCGCGCGAGTTGCACTGAGAGAATTTATTTGATATCATTCTTGCGTTTCAGCTGTACTCGCAACGTAATTCTCTCGTGCTGCAAAGTGCAGACCAGCAGTTACACGGTACGGATTGTTCCGCATGGTGTGCCATCGCGCCGCCGCGCAGCCCGCGCTGCTTTCCTTCCTTAGGGGGATATCTCCCTGTAAGAATCAAATCACTTTTATATCGCAATGAATTCTAAAAGCAAATAAAGCTTTTACTGCCGACATAAACTGTCTCTTGACGCACCATACGGCGAAAATTGCTATAAATTGCTGGTATCAAGTTAAGTTTTAGATATTAAATTATAATTCGCGTATCAATCACAGTAAACGTAGGTAAATTGTATGCGCGACAGTAAACTGCGTCGCAGTTTTACGACACATGATTCTCCGACACTGTTTTACGCACGGAGAGGAATAAATATAAAGTCTAATAAGGAAAAGTGCAGGCTTTGAGAATCAAACGCGGTTAGTTGTGCGTGAGTTAACGATATGTAATATTTAATTAATAATTTAATAAATTATAAATTGTTTCGGCTCTACTTCGAGCCATCTTCAGCCATGTAATGATAGATAAATAATTTCAAGTTCTCCGACGAGCATACAGTATTTAAAAGTTGAATGTTTAAAGAAATGAAATTTTTTATCATATTTTTTATCATGTAATTTTATATCAGAAAAATTCTGCAAATATTCATAGTCTACAAAATGTTCAGACTGAGCATGAAAATTGGGAGTAATTGAGAGTCTTTTTAATTAATTAATCATTTACGTATTTAAATATAACATTATCAATAATTATATGGAAGTTTTATACGTGTCTTTGTTTCGGTTCCAACTAAGGAACAATAGTCGACCTCAGAAAAATGCTATTGTATATAAATATGCGGTAAAGAAAGAGTCAATACGTAATTCAGTTATATTTAATGCACAGTTACCGCATTTTTTCGCTATATATTTTCTTAAGTCTGAGAAATATTTCGCCAAATCGCCGGAAGATATCTAGCAGGAGAAACGACCGGGCAGAAATATCTCATTCCCCAAATCTTAAGATTCGCGCTGTGACGGTTTTAATTCCATGGCAGATTTCGAAACTTTCTCTTAAGCCTCTATCGCCTGGAAATCGTGGAAAATAAACTGGTAAAGTCCTGAAAGGATATCATAAAACTTAAAGCGTAGAAGAATATAAGCTTTGCTATTACTTTCACGCAAATTAGGTACGATTCGTTACTCCGAATGTTCAGCATTGCGGACAATCATTCGAATAATAGAATTCAATAATAATCTGTTAAATTAAGTACTGAACGGGGTAATTAAAATGAAGTTCTTGCAATAACATTATGAAATAATGTCCAATGTTCAATGTTGAGCTTCTGGGACAGAAGCTCTATTGATTAATTATTTAAATCGGTTAATATACATATCTTACAATAAACACATTGTATCTTGTAGCGTATTATATTTGCGTGCGTGATTTGATCGATAATAATCATCATTATTTCACCATCGACATCACTTTTCCGCTGAACAATATTTTATAATGTAATAGAGAAGATGCCATCTTTAGTCGGATTGGATCTTAGCTTAATAATAATATTTCTGTGTGAATTTTGTATACTTTTTCCAGCTTAGCAAACTGCGCGCCGATATTTGTTAATATTTTGCTCTTTATTTACTTTATATATGTTTGAAAATGCATGAGAAGTTCCCATTAATTAAACATCCATTACCAACATAACGGTCTGTCATTTACATCATATATGTATATTTTATATAATTTATACTACATTACGTTATTGTGCGTTACATTAAAAAAAAAAGATTTATTTTCCCATTTGAATAAAATCGTGCTCTATGCAGATGTCGCACAATCACTGTATAATATTTTAACATTGTATTCTGGAGATTAATCAGAATTGAAAATTCTAATTTCAATAAGTCACAATAATTTTCAAGCAATAAGTAAACAAAATTTGATGTTGTATAGAATTTACGCGTTCAGATATGCACGTGTGTCGATCGTTATTAACGCGCAAGCCTGAGTTAACTCGGGCAGCACTTTATTTTATATTACAATGAGGCACGTGCTTGTGTTAACTCAGGCACACGTATCTGAAGAGTATAAACCAGACAAGCGGCTCGTTAGGGATGCTTAGTTTTGTTTACTCTGTTATGAACAATGTAACTAAAAAGTACAATATTTGATGAGTGCATTATTATAAAGTTAAGTTTTAAAATATTGTCCTTGACCTAATATTTGTGCTTTTTGTCCCTAAAAGTGAAATTATTATGTAATTATATTAAATTATTAATTTCAAAGCATTAAAAAATGATTTTTTGCCATTTTGTTGTAAAAAAAACTGTGTCCTAAGACTTTCATAGCTCATAATCAGATAATATTGAGTTGTACTATTCAGATAACTTTGATTTTTGGTTTTTTTTTTTGCTATTTACGCATCCAAAGACCTGAAATAAATGTAAAAGAGAAATCTGATAAGGGTCAATAGAATTTTAAATTACTCTTTACGTAAATAAAATTCAACTCAAAAAAATGGAGAGCATAGCTAAATGGAAATTTGCATTTGCATAATGGAAATTTTGCTGTGTTTAATCGTTTACGCATTTTTAATTGACCGAAGAGAGGAAAGAACGAGGATTAAATCCATCGTGAATCGAAGACGGGCATAATCCGATTTGAACACAAACGCAATAAAATCTACCTCGGTTGAAACTCAAGTGCTACGGATTTTCTACGTTCTCTGGGAACTAGGTTAGACTAGGTTCAGTCCGAGGGTATCACCGGGCTTCCAGGGGGAGTTGGGGATTCGGAGAATCGGGCAGCGGTGGCCAGAGATGGATTTTCCCGGGATCGCACAAAGAGTTTTTTCAACCCGCTCTCTTAAGTTTCGATAAACTTGAGCCTTCTCTTGCCCTTCGACATTACGCCGTATTTCGGCAACAGTAGATTTTTTTCCCCCCACCGCGCCATAATCGTCCAGCGAGATTACAGAAACCGGTGGTAACGGCAAATTGGTGGAATGCACGAGGAGCGAGCTAATGAATGTAACGTGTACCCCGTTACAATCCGGATAGCTCGTACAGCACGCTGCTCAATGGGAAATTGATCAATAATTGATCTACTCAAGAAGTGCTCTTCGTAATTCCACTTGTCGATGAAGCCTATTCTCGGTATGTTCTCATCGAAGCTTGAGGTCACTCGAGGAAATTCCAGAAATAGCCAGTACCATCGAACTGTAACTCAAATAAACTGCCTACCAGATCATCGAAATCTGCGTGGCAGGGAAATTTGAAATATTTGTTATCTCATTGTGTAACCAAGCGTAATTATTAATAATAACGTTCACGTATATCTCTTGCAAATTTAAAAACTGCCCATGTAAATATTATATATTTTAATTATGTATTAATTTATTGTTCTTTTTTTTTAAATCCAATTTTTCAATCAAATGCATTTAATACCTAAAATAAATTTATTTAATATTATCGAACCGTCCGTTTTGCGATGGTACGTTAATTAATACGATCTGAATTAATCAATAGTCATAATCTCTCTTTTGTGAGAAGGAAATATAAATACTTATTGTTCTTATTATATTAATCTATTTTTATATTTACCTACATGCAAAAAAAGAAAAATTAATGCAGATCACTTCATCGGGAAATATTTCGTCGAAGCACTCATCCAGAAATTTTTCGATGGAAAATTTCTAATGGCTCAAGTCGTTAATTGTTCTGACTTGGGAAAAACAATCGATATCGAGCAGGCTAGTAAAATGAGTCGCGTCTAATCAGAAAAAGAAAGCGCTCTACCGCGAAATCACATTACGCGCAATATCGGAAAGTCTTGGAATGATCGTGACATTTGCATGAATGCCGTCTATATCACACAAACAACAATTTTATAGCGGCAATCGTCGCAATCGTCCGACTAACGACGACGCTCGTTTCCATACGCGATTAATTTGTACGGATGCCTTAATCAATTCCGTGAACAAAATGCCATAGATAGAGCATTAGCGGCAGATCAAAGGTGAATTTAGTAATATTGGTAATAACAACAATTAGTATAATAATACCAATTTGTAAACGAAAATACAGACATGATATATAATATTCGTCTAGTGTCTAATATCTTTTTATAGACGAATTTATGGACGATGAGTATAAGATAATTAGGTTATGTGCGATGTCTTTATATGTCTAATAATTAAAAATATATTTATATAAATATAGGTTTTTTATTTTAAAATTTTTACGTTTCCAAATGAAGGAATTTATTGCTTATGAAAATTGTCGATTTGTACCACGAAAATAATTTTAATATATTTAATTTTTTCATCAGCAATGGCAATTGGCTCCGATTTACACACTGCAATGATTTGTCGATTAAGCATCAATGGATATATAATTGTCATCTTTACTTTCGAATCAGTTATATTGATTATTTTATATTTCGCGATGCAATATTAATTTTATTATCGCGATTGTGCAGTCAGTTCATATCAATGAGTTTATTGTATGAGATAAAAAACAGTCAAACACAGAGAGAGAGAGAGAGGGAGAGAGAGAGATCATCGGTGGTCCATATATGGCCTGCATGCGCACCCAGAGATCTCACATTCCGACGGCATAATAATGCAACCGCATAATCGCGTGTTTAACGTCTCGTCATGAGGTCCGGTCCCGTAGGAACGGCGCGACTGCGGTACCGCACCACATCACGACCCACTATTTCAGAATGATAAATTGACAGCGGACGCGTACACGCACCAATGGGAGCGATTGCGCGCGTAAAATGAAATGCCTCTATTCCCAATTCGCATCGGTATCTCGTTATTTGTCGGACGTGAAAAAAAAGCAATATCTGCATTAATGTCACAATTTTGATGGACGAGAGAATTTTTTATTTTTTCCTAATTGCTTACATTGTCAATTGCAAAGAAAGGTCAATTATTGTGAATAAATGCTTTTGTTAATATTAATTCGAGTATAATTATTTTGTACACGCTTACAAATAAATCTTCTAACCAATCAAGAAAAACAAATCTGATAATGTATAATGTCATAAAATTAAGCCATTCCGCCTCGGATCGGGGAAATATTAACTTTGCATGTTGAACGCTACTCTTGACATATTTAAATTGTTGCGCTCTAAAGTTGATGCGCAAAGCTCGATCGATGGATGAATGGCAATGCGATTTAGTTTCGCTCGCGCGTATGTACGTGCGTCACAACAGTGTAAATACACGAATATTCCGCATGCGTTTACACGACGCGATAAATTCACGAGCAAGCAAGCGCAACGGACGCAAAAAAAAAAGGTTGAACGCGAAAGCGACACGGCAAATTAGTTCAATAGACAAAAAACGCGGGATCTCGCGCTGGAATCAATTAGTTACGCACGAATGACAGCGCGTTTTCTCCCTCGCTCGCAGCTCGGCGCACAACCGACGCGCTGCGCCTCGTTCATCCCTGGCGTGTACGTATGTACGCACGCATGCAGTTTCTGCACGTAGATGTTTGTCTTTGGCAAACGCACGGCGGATGGAAAACAGTGGCGGCTGGACGAGGTCAAGTACGTCGGAGAGGGCCGCCGGCCGAAGAGTATGGATTAACATCGGCACGTTACAGTTCGCAATTCGTCATTTTGTCGCAAATTGTAACGCACGACGACGCACCCGCCGGCTACGCTCGTAGCTCCCTTCGAAGCGATTTGTTTATGAATGCTCCTTGACCACGCTCATACATATTTATCCCGCGGCGTTATCAACGCGCTCGCGTGCCCGGACGCTCGTCCGTCTGTAATTAATTTGATGAATCGACGATATCGCGCCGCTAGCGAGATTTTAATGCGAAGTGACACGACGAGAAATTAACAGTCTTTCGGCGCGGGAAAATGCGCTCGCGTCCGCCTCGCGCGGGCAGCAATCGATCGATCGGCTTTTTTCCGTGAAAAATTGATGAAATAGCGAGCGCAATTCGAAGCGATTAAGTCCGCCGAGACTTGATTGCCGTCGCTCTTCGATACTTCGATCGCACGCACCCTCGCGCGACTAGATATAGTATACTTTGTTTGCTGCGGGGTTCGGTTAGTTGCCTTAACACCCTTGGTGTAGAAAAATCCGTGATGAATGACTTCTGTCGTGACAGTATTTGGAGCTTTAAATAACCCCGTCGAAATGTACGCGCGTCGTTAGAGCATATTATTTGCTCAAATTTCGTTAAGAATTTATATTCTATTATTTCCACATTTTATTAATAATAAACAATAGTATATAATTTATATATTATTTATAAAAAGATTAAATAATCGGGAAAGTACGTTGTTTAATATTAATATATATATATATATATATATATATATATTAAAATACTTTATAGAGTTTAGCAGTCGAGTTGTAGCTACTGAAAAATCAAAATCCCATCAGAGTAATTAATTTAAAAATTCGTATTTTAGAAGTTGCTTTTGAGATTAAGTTTATTAAATTTGTATCGGCGTTTACTTAACTCGGGAACGGGCGCCTGAGGTTATTTTTACACTCCAGTATCGAAAAAATTAAGCTACAATAATTTTAATGTGTGCTTCTTTCATTTTTTAAATATTTTTTTAGTCTTTTTTTACTTTTTTCAGAAAATGTTCAGTAAATGTATGTATATATTGTTTTTAAATACTAATAAATTACAGAACAATTAAAAATATGCAATATTTAACCAATAACAATGACTTTTAATTGGGATGTAAAAAATGTAAAAATTACCCCAGATGATTATTTATGCAAGAGAAATAATTGTTCATTCCCGAGTTAAGCAAGAAATACGAAAATTAATTATTGCCTCTATGCCTACGAATGCATCGCAGTATACGGCATCCACTAATTTACCACATATTCGACTGACAATTGTCTTTGCGACACCATTCTACTAAAATTAGCTTTGATTACGCACCTTTATCGCAGAAACTGCGATTACGAGGATACCTCTGCCGTTAATACAGACAAGTGCTGGTTGGCGTAACAGCTCGTGTCTCCTCTTTGAGAAGTGCACCCCTTGATCTCCGATGCGGTCAAGTCGACTAAGTTGCAGCCGCGTTCTCATTTAAATATCTGCTGCGAGCTCAAACTGTCTGCAATCTCCCAGCACGGGATTTCACGATCGAGTAATCGGAGTCGGGAAACTTCAGCGTGAGAACCGCGACCGCTATAGAATTCGCGTGCGATCGAATCTCCGTGTCTGTGAGTTGCCGGAACTGAGAACCGATATCAGCCGTGTGAGTAGAAGTGAACCGTAAGAGTATCGGAGCTCTTTCAGACATCGCGCATGTAATTACAAATAGCGAAATAGCAAAGTTTGAAACTAACAATAAGACCAAGAAACTTAAATTAATTTGAAACCGTAGAATGATTTAAATTAATTTTAAGTTGATCGCCGACCAGAAACGTGATATACGATTTCACTTTCGCTGAGGCAAGATAGGCTTGGGTTTTTATGAAACTCCTATTTTTTATAATTAATAGAAATTTTATACGGTATTTTACACCTTATAGGGTACGCGTAGACTAATAAAACTTTAAGATATATGTTTCAGCATATAGCTCGGCATGTTGCTATTCAATCATATTGAAAATATGTACAAAAGGTGCGTTTTTTCTTCTCGTTCTTGTAAAGCTAATATATAAAACGCTCTTAGAAATGGAATGACGTTCGAACTTGTAAGGTCCACGCGGAAAGAGACAAGCACATTAATTATCGTATGCGCGTACAAAAGTACGTGTGTATCCACGGCGGATTTGGTGTAATCTCTTGTAATCGCGCGTATATACGTGCGAGATAACGCGCCAGCCAACGCCAGTTTCTAGGCCGACATTAGAGTTTACTTGGCGTCCATAGCGGCGGCGTGTTACCTGTCGGGAGTTAATTAACTTAATTAATGGATCGGGCACCCCGTCAGAGTTTGCTTGGTGCTGCTCGCTCTGAGTATGCGACCGAGGCCCGGCAACAAACATCAAAGATAAATCGTCTAAGTTTCGACGGGGATTATTGAGAAGCACACACCTCTAGTGTGTATGAATTCAGAAGAGTGTCATCAGCCCAAGTTTCGACCTGTTTCTAAACTGACAGATTTCGTCATGGATTTTTTCTCAATTCGCCGCAGGGATCTCGCAGGGGGCTTCAATACCGCGAGCTACTTTACTCTACGAGGCAATATTTATTTAATTATTTTGAACCTTCGCGCAAGAGAGAGCCTCAAGGCGTTACTGTAATTCCACGAGCAAATAGGAAAAAGTTGAGCGTGCGGATCGGGAGTCATCCGTGATCTTATTTTTACCGTAATTGCCGGCACAAAAAGCTAAGAACTACCTCGGCTTCGCAACCTTATTCTTCTTACGGAAATTGCATTCCCTGCACTCATCCCCCGTAGGATACATCTCGCGCGGGTGGAGAGGAAACGAGGAGGAGAAAATGCGCGGTTAGTGGATTCGGAGAATTTTGTCCTAAGCGTGTCATAAATCGAAAGTTTTCTGCTTCCCGCAATCGTACGCCAAATCGGATTATGAAATTGAATAGTTCCCGACCCTGAAGGGATAGATAGGAGCGGCGGAAGAGAGAGAGAAAGAGGGGGGGGGGTGGTCTACCCACCCGATTTCTTCGCTTGAAATTTGCGTCTTTCGTAAGTTTATTCGGTCTTTTAAGCCGAACGTGGCGCGCATAGATCGTGATAAGGAAATAAATCGGGCGAAATCGACGTTGGTCGACGTTTCTCGGCGAAATTATTACGTCGTTTTACGTAACGGAAAAAAAATTACGGCCCCGCAATAATTTCCCTTCATGTAAATTCAACGTTAAACACGACTCGTTGATTCTGAACTTTGTTTATCCACTATGAAATTCGCATTTCGTTAAACTGACATGAGGACCGAGCGCTCGCATTTAACATCGTAATCCATGAAAGCGACGTAACTTCGCATCATCTTTGCACAAAATGAATAGTTACATTCGCCAGATGTATTTATCATGAAACATGCATGTGACATTTATGGCGTCCATATGCAAATTAATTCAGCCGCGTAGAAAACGGACAGGGGACGTCAAAGAAACTGACTTGACGTCCGCGCGCGGGCGGGTACGTCGCGGATAACAATGTTAATTACGGAAACGTAGAAATATTTGGAGAGGCAAGATCGAGTGAGGAAAATGCGGCGCGACGCGGCGCGGCGCGGCGCCGCGTCGCACGTCTCTTGGGCGTAATTTCCGTCGAGAATCATTTGCCGTCGGATGCGAATCGATAGCCGGTCTCTAACGGGTCTCCACACATCGCGAATATTATGTTCGCGACGCTATTACTCTTGCTTGACAGCCGACGCGGAAGTGTTTACCGCGCTCGTGAATTATTTCGTTGTAATATCGCGGTTGCGTAACTGCTAAAGGAACACAATTAAACTTCAGAAATAAACGGCGAGAGAGAGAAGCGCGGGCGTACGCTCAGCGATTATGCAAATATTAGTTTAGTGCCGAAATTTCCGTCATAGAGTCGGCACGAAGAGCGACGCGGCGCGAGCGCGACGCTCGCGCTCGAATACGCAACGAGCAACTTATCGGTGGAAAAACGCGGCGGCCGCGCGATAATCGCTATTAAAACTTCGCGATAAAAGTGCCAGAAGAGAGGGAGAATTGTAATCATCTCTGTTATGTTTATCGCAACAGACTATATACTTACAAACTGCGCAATCTCATTACGTATAAATATCCTCCGGTGCATTATTTCCTTGGTCTCGCGAGAATGCAATTGATGGCGCGGATGCGAGAGGCAGAGATATCCGATTCTTTCAAGAAGCGAGAAGCGAGAAGCGAGAAGCGAGTTTGTTATTTCGTGATATTACTCCGCGATGGTAGATTAGTAAATTGCATAACTTTTAATGTGACGTTTAATTAGTTAATGATGCGCTGCGGGAAAAAGTAATTTTGATTATAATCTGATCGTTGGAAATGATTACTTTCTCTCTTCTCTTCTTCTCTACGATAAGTAAAATGTGCTGTCCAACCACGAGCAAGCACACTTGTATTATTCATTTCTTTAGTAAAATGAGAAATAACGAGTTTGTCGCAATACCTTGGGTAATTTTAGATTCTTTTCCGTAACGCTTGAGAAAGTAAATTGCTCTAGGTTCTTGCACTCGGACCTTCAATTATATTCTACGATCCGTTCAGGAGGATCTCCCATTCGCGAGGTCTATTACGACGCCAAAGTAAAGTGATGAATGTTCACGCCGGAAGGAGGTCCGCGATAGGTCGATGCGTGAGGCTCGTTTCAATATTGATTTCTATTTGGAATCGGATGCAGAGCAGCGGTGCTTATCGGATACTGCTGTCTCCAGTATCTTGGCACGACTCGGTTATATGGGGGCATATTTACATAGATTGCATCGAATCGAAATAAGATGAACAACCGGCGCGAGGATGTTAAGTATTTCCTCTCGGAAATCAGCTACCCGTAATTATGTCGAATACGTGTACTCGATATGAAGAATTGGCATATAGAAGTAAATATAACATTGTTTAGTTATCTAAACGTATAATTTCTTTTTTAAATTTTATAACAATATTGACTAATAATAGTATCATTGACACTTTTCCTTTATTTCTAAATCTTTCTTATTTATTATAGGTAGTTTACTTAAAAAAAGTAATAATATAAGCAATTTATTTAATTAATACATTACGATCATCTAAATATATTTTGTACTATACAAGTATACAAGTATAAAATTACAAACTATTATTTTTTAATAAAAAATAAAAAATAGTACCTATTTCATCTTGATATCATTATAAAATCGAGTATTTTTCAATGCAATTTGATTTAAACCATTATGATCTCTACCGAGATGATCGTGATTTCTGCTTTAAGGCCGATAATCGAAAATTAATTTTATTTTTGTAATTAATCAACGATATTCGCAACTTAATTACCGAGGCAGAAACTTTGCACTCATTCGAAGAGATAGAATTTTAGCTTTCGAACGAAACTTAAATCATCGCCTTTCAATTTTTTATACAAAGATATTGACTGTTATATTAACTCGCTATCTGAATAGAAAGAATAAGGAGATCTTTAGGAGAAACCAATTTTATTTTTATAATTAATCAATGATTTATTGGAAACTCATAGACCGAAACACGTGATCTTATTCTTGTTAGAAGCGTGAAGACCGGAACATAATACAAAGGTACAGGCAATAGGAACAGGGAATAGCAACAGAATGTATATTTTCAACCTATTGGAAGCCGTGTATCAATGCATTCTGTTTCTATTCCCTGTTCTTATTGCCCGTACCTTTGTACTGTGTTCCGGCCCTTAGAGTCTTGGCTTTCCAACAGAACATGATTATTTCGCATTTTCGATTTTTCTGTACGAGGATATATTAGTGATCTTATCGACTCGTGATCTCGATCTAGAGTGTCAATGCGCACACGTGTTTGTCGACGGCGTATCGTGTTTCAAAGCATTTGTATTACACATGTTTTTGCACCTATTTTTTTAACGTATTAGCACATCTGTCAAAACATGTGCAAAAAAAATATACGTGACGTTTTTTCATGTGCGTGCGCTCGCCGGATTTTTGGAACGCTATCACTCCATGAAAAATCGATGTAGGAACATGCGACAAAAACTGATCTCCGTTTTGCGTTTCTGCAGATGTTTATGCACGATCGTGAAACGCAGAATGTGTATAATGAGGTAGATAATAAAACGTCGATAAAATTTATATGAAGAAGAATTATTAACATGAAAAATAGTTTAAAAGAGATACATCAAAAATATAAAAGAAAACGGCGCCAATTCTCGTCATTAGAAATAATGTCGTTACTCATGAGATAATACTAATTGTTTATAAATTCTATTTAATAAAAACATTAGATATTTTAGAATGTATTAAGGAATAATTATTGATTTATTAAAATCACAATTTTATTTCTCACAGGATACAAAAATTTGCCACTAAGTAATAGTAAAAACAACAATATATAAATTTGAATATATGACGTTTTCGTATTTTAAGCAACGGAGTTTGATTTTCGGAGCGAAAGCAGTTTTACTTTCATAATCAGTTATCAGGATTCATGAACAGTTAACGCTAATCACCCAAGCGAAATACCTCTTAGCAAAACGGCATCCATTGTTTTCTAATTGCCTATGTTTGAATCTTGAGCGGAATTGGAACATAAAGCGACAAAGGGGATAGCGAAGCGTCTTCCAGAAGTCTCTAAGTACTATTTCTCCGAGCGATCCTTACGCAAATATTACTACGTGCCCGGCATTCCGCACGTCTACGATCGCTTAACTGGTCGTTAACTCAACAGTCCCGTGATGATGAATGGGCTGGATTGTTAGGGAGAGTGAGGAAAGTTTCGTGGCAAGGTTGAAAGCTCCGCAGGATATTTTGATGGAAGAACCGAAATTCATCCGAGTACACCAGAAGAAACGCCTCGCCCGACAATTTCGCCTGCGAACGAAGTTCGAAGCCGCTTATCGTTCTCTCGCGAACGATCTAAATGCGTCGAGCAATTCGAGGAACGAAGAACGCGCAACGCTCGCGGCATTCTTTTGCGTCGCATTCTAATGCGAGCGCATCTACGACCGTTTTATGACGGTCTCGCACCGCGCGATAAGGCCTCACTAAGACCGCACTAGCGGAATGTAAGCAGTATGGAACGTCGGGAAAAGCTCTGATTAAATAAATAGCGTTGGATAACGCGCCAGCGAAGTTGACCGTACGAGGAAGACGCGAAACTCGGTAATACCCGAATTTCCATCCCACACACACACGGAGTAATGCGTCTGGTTGTGTAACCGAGAGGTACTGGTTTCAACTTAAACACGCGCTTGTAGCTCCAGATCAATGGCCGTAAAGCCGAGAGCGTGTTGGAGATTGAGGCAATTTTCGACCCCTCGCCAGACTAGCACGACGAAAATTGCGGTACCGGCTACTCCCGTAACAGAGAAATCAGATACAGTCAGAGATAATTGTAATTGTGTTATCTATAAAATGTATATATAAATAGCGTTCATATAAACGTCACAACGGTAATGGCATTAGGAAAATTAAGAAGTTATAAAGAAGTTAAATTATATAGGCTTTTAGTTTTCCTTAAAATTTAAATTTCTAATTATGGTACACGGAGAATTCCCGTTATCGCTTCAATGTAAACTAGAGAGAACTCCGGAGATTATAGTTTCGCCAATCGTGTACGACACTCTGTACGTTCCTGTTTTCCACGAGAAAGGTAGGTCGCGCGTTGTTAGGAGTTTCTCCGACTTGCTCTTGCGACGTAAGGAACACAATTCGTGTTTGCATACCACTTTCGCGGGCTACGTCAAAACGAGAAACGATCCGCCTGTCTCCGTGACGCAGCGAAAACGTCGGAGGAACAAGAGGCGGGGATCGTCGCGGATGAAAACCGGCATCGCCAACGCCGGGATATGAAGGACCAGAAAACGAGGTATAACGCCGCGGAGGAATTCTCTGATTGTTATTTATGGTGAACGGATTCGCGTCTAGTCATGGCGATATTTCAAGCAAAGTGGCGTCCGGGCGGTTCACGGCATGCGCGTGAAAAGTGGCGGCATTCGCGTCCTCTCTCCTCACCTCCGTTCCACCGTCGTTTCTATCGAATCCTTACGTTCTCTGCCTTTCCTCTCCTTCTGGTGAAAGGTGGCTGCGCCTAACGCCTTCCACCTCCCCCGTGGGGCCGATTACATCGATCGCTTTATGATAGCAGCCTTGTTACAGGGTCTCGAGGGAATAACTCGGGGGCCAGTATAAAACAGCTCCCCTCATTCGCTTCCTCGATCGCCGCGGCCGCGCCGGATGTAGGTATAGCCCCGTCGAGGAGTATCTCGCGAGTGCCTCTCCCGGGGCCGATATACAGGGTGCCCCGTAAATCGCGAGAACAACGAGGGCGTATTTTTCTCTGGCCGCGGCCTGGCATCGGCCAGATTTTCGCGCCTATAGTAACGAAATCGTTCCCGTTCAGCTCTCGATTCCGCGCAGAGCCAGTTTACATCTAACTGCCGGCTCATCGATCACAGTTTGAGTGATACAGTGGTAATCCGTCAATCGGATACAGCTCTAAATAAGTGAATACATTTCAAGTCGAGAGAATGGGGAGAATCTCAAATATTTTTAATATCGGGGCAGATTTGATATAGTATCAGAGTTTGAATTATAATCAATTACAATTTTTTAATTAAATAATTAATTTAAAGAAATATAATTCAATCAACTTAATTAATAAATATTTTAAATAAATATAATTAAAAACTATTTAATTAAAATTGAATTAAGCGGAGTTAATCGAAAGTCGTTTAATTGACGATTGATATGAGC